>NW_023208204.1:0-535 GCF_002007445.2 Ailuropoda melanoleuca
GAAACACAAAGGACAGAGACGCGCCGGCCCTGGAAGTGAGGGCTGGGATGCCGGGTGTGGGGTGCACATCCTGGGACGCTGCAGGGTTGAGCGGCACCAACAGAAACAGAGTTAAAGTGGCCAGAACATCAGTGGAGAACGGTCCACGATCCCTCTGTACTGAGACAGAGGCTGAGATTCGGCCACTGCTGCTCTGACTCTCAGAAGAGCCACAGCAAACTGCCAGGGAAAGCCACCAGAGAACAAAAACCTGGAAATACCGGCTCACAGTGTGCTCACCCCCATCCCCCCTCTCAGGGGATGCAGAGACTCTACCCAAACAGGGTTGCCTGAGTATCGGCGTGGCAGGCCCCTCCCCCAGAAGGCAGGATGAAAAATCAAGAAGCCCACATCCCTACGATCCCTATAAAACAAGGGCACAAGACCTGGGTACTGGTCAATAATTTGGGCTCTGGACAACCACGCAACCTCTCCTCATCAGAATGACAAGAAGGAGAAATCCCCCCCAGCAAAGAAAAGACAATGAATCTGTGGC
>NW_023208205.1:0-535 GCF_002007445.2 Ailuropoda melanoleuca
GATGGGGGGGGGGGGCTGTGTGTGTGCAGCTTGGGGCGTCCGAATGGCATGATGAAGCAATATGGAAACTGGCATTAGCCCTGCCTGGTTGGTAGGTCTGTTTCCCACCTAGCCCTGCCCTGGTTCCAAGGTTGGCCTGAGCAGGGAGGAGGGAGAGGGACGGACTGCTCTGAGGCTGGCAGTACCGTGCTCCACACAGACCCGGAGGCAAGGACAGGGAGGTGTCCTGGTCCTCCTCCTGTCACCCCAGTACAAAGGACAGAGCCAGCAAGTTCAAGGGAGACTGAGCCCCTGAAAGCCAGAGCCTGAGAAAGAGTGAGGAGTGAGCCTGAGCAAAGACTGCATTGGGACTGAGCCAGGCCGGCACCAAGTGCACACTGAGAATCACAGACACCGCACACCGATAGATAGACAGATGACACTTGGTGGGGAGAGGGAGCTGAAGTCCTGGGGGCTGTAGATGCTGACCCCTGCCTTGCCATAGTGGGGTGTGTGTGTGTGTGTGTGTGTGTGTGTGTGTGTGTGTAGGGGGGGC
>NW_023208206.1:0-535 GCF_002007445.2 Ailuropoda melanoleuca
GAAGAAAATATCACATGTAAGCTTATATATACTGTGGAAAGGAAGACAAGGACGAGGATACCCAGGCCAGGGAAGGGAAGACCTAGTCTTGGGCCTTGGCTGAAAAGAAGAAAAGTACTAAACACAATAAAAATAATGTTTAAATGAATATTTATCATTAATTATTAATTTTTTTTAAAAGTAAAAATTTGGGTGTTGGGCTAAAACAAGCTTGCGTATGTATTAGTACCCAAAAGCTAACTTCAAAGCTATAAAATACGTACTGGGTATTACAGACTTTCCCTTATGTAGAACTACAGTGTGAAAGGGTCCCAGGATAGTATCATTTAATCAATCCTAATGACTTCTTTCAGAGGCTGACAGTGATATTCAGCAACATGCCTGAGTCTGTTCCCTACAGTGATTATGTGCCATCCTAATACGGTCAAATAGGGGCAGTAGGATAATTACAAAAAAATGATTTTAATTCGTTTTAAGAATTAACCCCAACATATTTGTAAATCTGACCATGCTTTGAATTGAGGAAAGTTTTCCC
>NW_023208207.1:0-536 GCF_002007445.2 Ailuropoda melanoleuca
AAAAAAAAAAAAAAATCCCTGAATGGGCTCATTGCAGATTGGAGATGACAGAGGAAATATTCAGTGACTTGAAGGTATATTAATAAAAATTACCCAATCTGAAGAACAGAGAGGGAAAAAAATTTTAAAAAAATAATCAGACCCTCATAGACTTGTGGCACTATTTCAAAAGGTCTAATATTTGTGTCATCTGAGTCCAAAGGGGGAAGATAAAGAGTGTGATCAAATGTTTGAAGAAATGAAGGCTGAAAATGTCCCAAGTTGGGCTAAAGACTGAAAGCTACAGGTTGAAGATGCTCGGTGAGCCCCAAACAGGATACCCAAGGCCATGCACGGACAAAGATACATCACAAACTGCTAAACTGAAGACAAAAAACCTGAAAGCAGCCCGAGAAGAACAGCGCATTATTTAAAGAGAAGCAGATATTCAAATGACTGTGAATTTCTCATCAGAAATCGTGGAGGCCTGGGGCGCCTGGGTGGCACAGTGGTTAAGCGTCTGCCTTCGGCTCAGGGCGTGATCCCGGCGTTATGGG
>NW_023208208.1:0-536 GCF_002007445.2 Ailuropoda melanoleuca
ACATCAGAAACCAGGGATGTACTGTATGGTGACTAACATAATATAATAAAAAATCATTAAAAAAAAAAAGATTACCTTTCTTTAACTCAGTGTTTCCCAAAGCGATGTGTCCATGGCACTCCGCAATAGCAAACATTTGTGGAATTGGTGTAGCATGCAGTAGATTTCAGGATATACTGGGCTAGTCCGCCATGCCTGCTGGTGTCATTCGAAGCAGTGGTAGGAAAGACCCCTGCCCTCTATGGTCCCAGGTCCATCATCCCTGATCCAGGCAGCCTAGATATGTGTGCTTATACATCAGCGAACTGCATACCCAGGGAACCAGAGATGGAACCTGCCATTGGCAAATCACAGCTTTAGAGTCAGGCTGCTATGGTCCCAAAGCTCCGGCGTGGGTGGGGGATGAAAACAAACAAAAGATCGTGGTCCTTGCCTGGACTGACAGGTCAGTTTGGCTAAGCTGAGCCTCTGTGAAGAGGTGACTGTGGAAGAGCCCAACAGAATTCAGGTCTTTGTCTCAACAGTTAACAGTTAAC
>NW_023208209.1:0-994 GCF_002007445.2 Ailuropoda melanoleuca
AAGACAAAGGCCAAAAAATATTCTAGAAAGACCTGGCAATTTAGGAGTAAGTGTGTGTGTGTGTGTGTGTGTGTGAGCGCGTGCGCGTGTGCACACACACTGGTGGGTGGATATGAATACATTTCTGAGACAGGAGAGTTGTCAGGGAACTCTGAGCACAAAACACTGGGTGAAAATGTGCTTTTCCTAGTTTGCTCCTAATCTAAAAATAGCTAGAAGAGACATGCTCATGGACATTCTAGTTCTTCTTCAGGGATCTGTATGTTCCCTGATCTTTGCCCCACACTGAGCCACATGCCTTGTGTGCATGTGTGTGTGCGTGTGTGGTCCCAACTGTCACTCCCCAGCCGCAGGAGGGCCACCTGGAATCAGTTAGCTCTGGGACGGCTGTTTCCGTGTGTGCTCATCAGGGAGGGAGTGGGATTATCATTCGTCATCCTCAGTATTTTTAGTCCCTCGTCCCTGAAGGAAGATGGTGCTTGCTATTTACATACATGGGCCTGTTCATCTCTTCTCTACCAATTGCATGGGTCCTCCCTATAGCGTCTCTGCAAAGGGCTCCATTGCCCTTTGCTTACCTTTAGAGACCAGGAGCTTACTCCCTTCTCAGATAGCCCCACTCCATTTTATTTATATATAAAATATCATATATATAATATATGTAATATTTATATAATATTTATTTATATCGGGGGGGAGGGGCAGAGGGAGAGATAGAATCTTAAGCAGACTTCATACCCAGCACAGAGCCTGACACCGGGCTTGATCTTGAGACCCTGAGATCATGACCTGAGCCAAAATCAAGAGTCAGATGCTTAACCAGTTACGCCACTCAGGCACCCCACCCCCACTCCATTTTTTTTTTTAAGATTTTCTTTATTTATTTGAGAAAGAGAATGAGAGAGNATATATATAAAATATCATATATATAATATATGTAATATTTATATAATATTTATTTATATCGGGGGGGAGGGGCAGAGGGAGAGATAGA
>NW_023208210.1:0-536 GCF_002007445.2 Ailuropoda melanoleuca
AAAAAAAATTTTTTTTTTGGTTGGGATCTAGAAACCTGTAAGGAATCTCATTCTCAGTCACATGAGACACATGATGGATAATCTACAAAAGATAAAGGTTTTCTTGAACCCAGCAGAAGAACGATGGGACTCTGCTGGGAGAGACTGAAATCACAGACGATTTCACCATTTGTAGAGCCCCACTTGCTTAAGAGAAAGAATGGGGGACAGTGCAGAACACTCAAGAGATTCCCTGAGTTGTTTGGTCAAATGTACAATAACTCTGATGAGCCATTACCTCCAGAGCACTCCATTGGATCATTAGAGTTAGGATTCAGGGCAAAGGACCCCTCCCCCATCAGAATTAGTACTTGTTATTATTCTGGAATATGAGAAAAATCTTTTGAGAGGACTTCAGAGGGGAAGGGGGTGGGCGAATGGGATAGACTTGTGATGGGTGGTAAGGAGGGCACGTAATGCATGGTACACTGGGGGTTATACGCAACTAATGGAGCATCGAACTTTACATCGGAATCCGGGGATGTACTGTATGGTGA
>NW_023208211.1:0-536 GCF_002007445.2 Ailuropoda melanoleuca
AAAAAATTTCTGTGCATTCTCCATTGCAAGGGAGTGCTATACAGAATTCTTCCTCTTTGGTAGAAATGACACCTATCATTATTTCTGTATTTTTAAGGCTGCAAAATATTGTTAAACTGTAATTCTAAAAGATTCTAAAAGGAGCTGAGATACAAATGTGTTTCAGAATCTTCCTTAACCCATGACTCCAGGGAGCCATGCCTAACTCTCCAGGTTGCAAATGAAATAAAACTTATTCACTTTTCCTGGACAGGATCATACATTGGGCCCAAATGCATCATTCCTACTTGTTCTGCATATGGGCTATGAGCTTCATATCAGAAAATGAAATTTAGTGGGAGGTACAATAGAAAAAACAGGATAAAAAAATGATTACAGAAACAACAATTTGAAAACAAAATAGGGTCACAACACTATCTAAAATAGCACCAGGAGGAGGAGTTAAGATGGCGGAGGAGTAGGGGTCCCCTTTTTCAGCTGGTCCCCTGAGTCGAGTTGGATAGGTACCAGACCAGCCTGAACATCCACGGAATCAG
>NW_023208212.1:0-536 GCF_002007445.2 Ailuropoda melanoleuca
AAAAAAGGAATTGAATCAGTGTTCAAAAGATTGGAGGCATATTGGAAAATCTGAGCAGTTATTGTTAAGGTAGTTTCAGCCAGCTTTACAGGTCCCATTTGGTCAAGTAATGATAGTCCACAGACTCCAGACATCACTCTTGTAGAAATGATCTTCACTTCCCATTTTGAGCAGCACCAAACATCCGGGTCTTTATCATTTCTTCTAGTTTCCTTGAATCTGCAGAAAACTTTCTAATTCCATCTGACAGTTTCTCTACTCCCATTTGGTCCTCGTTGTGCAGAAATCGAAAGTATGCCTCATCAAGGTGGAGCTTTGCCAGGTCTTCCTTTTGCGCCAGTTCAGATGTGAGCATCAGAGGGACCTCACTGTTGTCTTTGCTGAGTTCTGCCAGAAGTTTGGGGGAGATCGTAAGGTAATCACACCCAGCTAGTGCTTTAATCTGTCCAATATTCCGGAAGGACGCTCCCATCACAATGGTTTTGTAGCCAAACTTTTTGTAGTAATTGTAGATTGCACTCACACTTAAAACCCCT
>NW_023208213.1:0-536 GCF_002007445.2 Ailuropoda melanoleuca
AGTAATACAGGGATTATAACTCATTCAGAAAAAAAATTAAGTCAAAGTGCTATGTACTGACAGAAAAAATTAAATTTATACACATATTTTTCTTTGAAAGTTGCATGACTATATGAGATGTCAATTTACTAATAAAGAAACATAATTATTTAAAAATAATTATAACAGGCATGAAAACAAAAATGTTTGAAGGCCATTTTACTGGAGGACAAAAATACTGCTATATTTTCTTTCCCACACACCCCCTACACAGGCACGCACACACGCAAGCACATGCACACACAATTTTCCATAATATCCTTGGGACAGTATTGCTTGTAGGAACTCCTAATTCCTATGATAACCCTGAGGGACAAGATACTGCATTCTAATGGAATGTGGAGATGCAAATATTGAATATACATCTTTATATTCAAGGATAAACATAAGATAGAGCAAAAAACATACCACAGATCTAATAAAATGATAATATAAGGAAAAAATAACATTGCCTGAGAACTCAGAGGAAAACCATATATCTAAATTGAGATTATTTT
>NW_023208214.1:0-3469 GCF_002007445.2 Ailuropoda melanoleuca
TCCCAGGACCCTGGGATCATGACCTGAGCCGAAGGCAGACGCTTAATGGCTGAGCCACCCAGGTGCCCCCGAAACTCAAATTTAGCTGGGCATCCTGTGTTTTCCTGGGTGCCCTGAGCCCAGCACTGCCCTTGGGGACACAGTTTGACAGACACAGGAAGTCCAGCGTCCACGTTTCCCTCCTCTGGTCACAAGAGCAACCAAGAAGGGCAGGCATTGGCCGATTCCCTGCTTACTCCCTGCTGCATCCACTCCACTCCCTGAGGGCTGGCCTGGGCCCTGGATTCTCCTGCAAAGTGTCAGCCACACCGCACTGCGGTCGCCTTCACTGCCCTTCATTCATGCCTAAGCATCCTGGGGTGCCCCTGCCGAGCGCCAGGTCTGAGTCCTGTGGGGCCAGCTGTGTTTTGGCATTCAAAGCGTCCAGAGCTGAAACAAGCAATAAGGGCATACACCATATATGGCACTACCCCCATCAAGGGTCTGGGGCAGGAGCCCCAAATCAGACACACTAACTGCCGCAGCCAGATTTATCCACTAAGTGTACTTAACGTCCCACAGATACTATTACGACTTGTTTCCCCCGATTTATATAGTCATGAAGTGGTCCGTGAAATAGTGCGCCAACCACAGACAATAAATTTCCTCGTACTTCTTCCCGAGGAAAATGCTCAGTAGAGCTTCAAACACATAGATGCTCAAGAGAAGCTAAATGCTTGTCCTCACGTGCACAGCGAGCCGTCCTTGCATCTGGCTGCCCAGGAAGCCGGAGCTCGGGAAGAGAGCACAGTCGTGCTACATGGCTGGGCTCCTCGGGTTGGAGGTGGACATGGGAGGATGGGCGTCTCAGGTCACCAGGCAGCCCCGCAAGGACAGCACTTCTCTGCACATCTTCCCAAGTCACCGGTCTCAAAGCGAAGCCATTGCTTGAGCTCAGCGATGGCCTGCTTGCTGATCAATGTCCTTGCAGTCAGCACTTAGCAGGTCCCACACTAAGTTAACAGAATTTCCACACGGTCTACGGGAACGTCCCCAGAGCAGTGTCCTCATCTCCCTCATTCCTCCTCGTTCTTACCTGTACCCGACCCATGCAGCAATCTCTCCATCACTCAAGGAAGGCGTACGGCGTGCTTCATTTCCGTGTTTGGCGTGTCACTTTCTCCTGACTTAAGTGTTGGTTGGTAAAACTTTGGGGCGAATGATGAGGTTTGCTCTCACGATGTCCTCTGATGGGCAGACTTCTTCTCCAGGTTCAGTGTCCAGCATCATTTTAGATCAAAGTTGTGCCAAGCACGTGTTAGAGGAGCTCCCCGGACCGTCTGAGCACTACTAGCAATGGTGTAAGTGGCCGTCCTGATCCTGCTACCGATGCATCAATCGATCGATCAATCGTTGGCCGTGTTCAGAAGGCCCCGCTCTTACAACCGCAGAAGCGTGCCTTTACCCCTCCTCCAGAAAAGCATTTACATTTACTCTTCACGGGACATAAAACTCCTTTTGCAAACTGGGGAAAAGCAAATGTCAGAAACATTACTTTTCAAAAGACATTCAGGAAGGGGGTGTGTGGAACGGTTGCAGAGAAATAATAAAATGTTGCTTCTCTTGTGTCTGGCGAATCCATGCTGCTGATAGAAAGGGTTTAACCAACCAGGCAGAAACATTTCTTGGGTTACCAGCGTGTGTTTGCTTGCACAATAGGACACAGGGACACAGCACATGCCGTGGAGAACCGGTGGCTTTTCCCCATCACGCCCAGCTTTGTCCGGAGCCAGCCTGCCCTCCGCATCCTGAAACCCTAGCCTAACCCTCCTTCAACCGTTCTAACGCCTTTCTGGAAACAGCACAGGGCCCAGCTGCCTCGTCAGCACTGACGACTCGATCAGACAAGGTTTTCGTCTCCCAGGATCACAGCAAGCCCGTCAGTATAATTTTCAGATGCTTCCTGATCGGAGGTTTCCCCCCACAGGTATTCAGGGTGTTTTACATCACAACACTTCTTCAATTCCTACAGCCAGCCTTCGGAATATTCATGCTGCCCTGGAAAGATCAGGTCTTCCTGCGAGATCCCAGCTGCCTGCGGGACCAGCGAACAGCCCTTGACGTGTGTCGGCTTCTTCATTGCCAATGCCATTCAGTGTCACCTGCTCGGCATCTCCCCCACCCCGCCCCCACGTGGTGTTTTCCTCGTTTCTGTGGATCTCCGCCATCACAGGTACCATGAAACTTCACTGCTCATTCTTTGAGTTCCTAAGTCATATTGACGTGGGAAACAAAGGCCGAAGGAAATGGAGATAAAACTAAATGTCCTTATAGCCTGCAGCGCGTTGACAAATATTTGAGACATCAGAGTATAACCTTCCTCCGGGAAAACTCCCAACAGTCTTCCGCGTTAATGCCTGGCTACAGGGAAAAACAGCCTCAACAAAGGCAAGGCCTCCGCTATCCTTTGTGCCTTCTTTAGCATATGAAAGTCCTTTTGGAATTTCCCCTCCCTTTACTTCTCCCAACCCCAAAGTACATAATCAGTCACCCCTCACAATCCCCGGCAGCAGCTCTTTCTGCCCATGGGTCCTGTCCCGCTGCTTTAATAAAACCACCTTTTTGCACGGAAGACGTCTCAATTCTTTCTTGGCGGTTGGCTCCAGACCTCAGCAAACCTCACCTATATTCAAAAACTACATCAGGCCCTCCTACCTTCCTTAGATTTCCATTGCTCAAGCCTGTTGCCTAAGAGCGGCCTCTACAGTTCCTGCTACTGGTAAGAACAGCATTTGACGTGTCCCTCCCACAGCAAGCAATGGAGTATCTTTCACTCTTTTTAATTCATTCATCGATGAAGGTCTGCAGTTGGAAGGAGGAGAAAATGAGATTAGCTGGAAACATGTTGAGCTCAAGGTGTTTGGCAGACTCCTGAGTGGAGATCTGTCTTCTCACCTGTGTTTGTGGACCTGCCTCAGTAACTGGTATATCAGCTATGCCCCCCCAAATATCAGATAATGGAAGGACAGATGGGTGGATGGAAGGAAGGGTGGCTGGATGGGTGGGTGGATGGATGGAAGGAAGGATGTGTGGATGGATCTATGGATGGGTGTTTGGATGGATGGATGGATGGATGGGTGTTTGGATGGATGGATGGATGGATGGATGGATGGATGGATGGATGTGTGGATGGACGTATGGATGGGTGTTTGGATGGATGGATGGATGGATGAATGGATGGATGGATGAATGGATGGATGGATGAATGGATGGGTGTTTGGATGGATGGATGGGTGTTTGGATGGATGGATGGATGTGATGAGGGAATGGAAGGTAAGCTGAGGACAAAGCAGAAGCTGACATCGTGCAACCCCCCCCCCATGGGATGTATGCAACATTCCTCAGGCACTCCTGGCTGGCCTAAAGGACAAAGAAACAGTCCTTACTACCTACAGCCCATTGACAAGTCCTTGAAACAGGCATGGTGACA
>NW_023208215.1:0-536 GCF_002007445.2 Ailuropoda melanoleuca
AAAAATGTATCCAAAACAGCAATGGGAAAAGAATGGTGAGATATATAAAAATAAAGAGGGCATGAATAATAGCAAATAGGTAACAAGAACATTCCTTCAAATCAAACAGAATAAAAGGTACGATTAGTAAGTACATTTTAATTTCTTGAACATAATATGCCTCTCCATTTTAACATTATTTTATAACTATTTCAAGTCATTAAATAAAAGGAAGGAGGAATAAAGTCTCATTTATAAATCTGATTTTGTGCTGTGTATTTATTATTCTACAATAATGCTATATATGAAGAAAATGGCCAAGATCTTTCTAACTCTAAAGTCAGGGATCATGAGCACAATTCTGTGCTGTCTCAGACATACTCACGTGTTTGCATGACACTTTGCAGAGTTTCATTGTGCCACTAATAACCCTCTAAACTAGAATTAGAACATTATTATTACACCCAATTTTAGAAACACCCCCAGGAGTGCTAAATGACTTTTCTGAGTTTATCAAGGTAAATATCCAGGATTTCTGTTTTTCCACTTATTTAAGG
>NW_023208217.1:0-536 GCF_002007445.2 Ailuropoda melanoleuca
AAACGGGGCATCATTCCCGATGGTAGAGGTAGCTCAAAAGGCACTTTCAGTGGCATTGCAGGTCCTCCTGGTTGTGGCCCACTGGGAGCACTTGGTTGAGGGGCACTTGGTCCAGTTGGTGTAGGGGAGGGGCCAGAGAATCCAGGGAAGGTCTGTCCTGCTCCAGGGAAGAGAGGGAATGGCTGCCCAGCACCAGGGGCTCCCGGAAATTGTTGCCCATTAGCAGGAGGTCCTGGGTATGGTTGTCCAGGAGCAGGCATCCCAGGATAAGTCGGCACCGCACCGGGGTACCCTGGATACGGCTGTCCAGCAGGTGGGAATCCTGGATACTGTTGCCCACCCCCTGGAGCTCCTGGATATTGGCCCCAAGGATTAGGAGACCAGCTTGGGGGTTGCTCCGGATTTGCACCTTGGGTATTGGTGGGGTGTGATACTCCAGTTACAGCATCAGCTAGAGAAAATTCGTCTGCCATTTTCCTGGTGCACGGTGCTGCCTTCACCCGAGATCTACAGCTGCTGAAGATACGCGATGTCGT
>NW_023208218.1:0-536 GCF_002007445.2 Ailuropoda melanoleuca
TGTGTGTGTGTGTGTGTGTGTGTGTACTGCATCCCCCTTATCCATGCAAATATCCATAGACACTGAAGTTGTTTCTATATCTTGGCTATTGTAAATAATGCTGAAATAAACACAGGGTATATCATTTTGGATTAGTGTTTTTGTTTTCTTTGGGTAAACACCCAGTAGTGGCATTACTAGATCATATAGTATTTCTGTTCCTAATTTTTGGAGGAACCTCCGTACTACAGTGGCTACACCAATTTACATTTCCGCCAACAGTGTAGGAGGGGTCCTTTTCCTCCACATCCTCTCCAACATTTATGTCTTTTTGATTCTAGTTATTCTGACAGGTATAAGGTGATACCTCACTGTGGTTTTGATCTGCATTTCCCTGATAATTAGTGATGTTGACTAATCACTAATCATGAATCTCTTTTCAATTTACTGACACACTTACTGGTCAATGCCCATCACATCATTTAATAGGGCTTTTACTATGGTCATTCCAAGTAAACCCCTATGTTCAATATCAACAAGCTAACACTTCTACGAAA
>NW_023208219.1:0-536 GCF_002007445.2 Ailuropoda melanoleuca
CTACTCTGTAAAATGAAACCTACATGTATATGTAAGTATAGTATATATACAAGCACGCATGCGTGTGTGTGTGTGTACGCACAACGCTCAGTGGAGCAATCGCAGTCATGGGAGCTAATTCCATGACACTCTAAATCTTCATCCATTCTATAAACATTAACTGAATTCCTGTCACCTGGCATTCAGCACAGAGCAAAACAAATGGGTGTCTGACCTGGAAGTTGCCATCCACGGGTAACCTATAATTACTTAAAGAAATGCCATAATTAAAAATGGTGGTAAATGGTACAAAAGAAAAGTGCAGATGCTATGAAAGAGTATACCTAGGAGTCTGATTTGGAATGGGAGGAGGCTAGAAAACGATATTTATTTATTTATTTACTTATTTATTTTAAAGATTCTATTTATTTATTTGAGAGAAAGAGACAGAGATAGCCAGAGAGAGCACGAGCAGGGAAAGGGGCAGAGGGAGAGGGAGAAGCAGGCTCCCCGCTCAGCCCAACACGGGGCTCGATCCCCGGACCCTGGGATCATGA
>NW_023208220.1:0-536 GCF_002007445.2 Ailuropoda melanoleuca
GGGAAATGTTAGAGTCAGAAGAAAAAGTGGTTCAATGCTGATGGGCCAGCTTGAACACAAATGGCTGAATTGAGGACAGTTCTGCACACTGGATTTTGTCAGGGCAAACAAGGCTTGAGTATTTCACAGGAAATATGGGAGAACCAGAAATAAGCTAGTGACTGTGTGGGGTTACTGTATGTTCTGCCTACGGGTTTTGGCTGGAAAGCAATTAGTCATCAACTGATAAAGGCTACAGGAGAGGAAATAGCAAATTAGCAAGTGACCAGATAGAACAGAAATTTATCCGTTCTGACTAATGGTGACATCACTGACAGGAAGATTCAACTTTGGATGCCTGCCAAGCCCATAACATGATGCTACATGCAAGGTCCTTACCACGGTATCAGTCTATTCAGAATGTTCCCTCCCCACCACCTTTCTTGCCCTCTAGTCCTGAAGCAGTCCAGGACAGCATCTTGAGAGTGAAGGAGAAGGTGGGTGCAGAGGAAACAAGCCAGCCATATCCCCTTCCCTACTCAGGTTACCCATACATA
>NW_023208221.1:0-928 GCF_002007445.2 Ailuropoda melanoleuca
CAATGTCAGAATCATCGGCATCCCTGAGGGGGTGGAGAAAACCAGAGGTCTAGAAGAGATATTTGAACAAACTGTAGCTGAAAACTTCCCTAAATCTAACAAGGGAAACAAACATTCGTGTCCAAGAGGCAGAGAGGACCCCATCCAAGTTCAACCACGACAAACCTACGCCACGTCACGTCATAGTNCCACGGCATGTCATAGTGCAATTCGCAAATATTAGATCCAAGGATACAGTATTGAAAGCGGCCAGGGCAAAGAAATTTCTCACGTACCAAGGCAAAGGTATCAGGATTACGTCAGACCTGTCTACAGAGACCTGGAATGAGAGAAAGGCTTGGGGGGGCATTTTTAAAGCTCTTTCAGAGAAAAACATGCAGCCAAGGATCCTTTATCCAGCAAAGCTGTCATTCAGAATTGATGGAGAATTAAACACGTTCCAGAATCGCCAGCCATTGACCAATTTTGTAACCACGAAACCAGCCCTACAGGAGATATTAAGGGGGGTTCTATAAAGGTAAAAAAGCCCCAAGAGTGATACAGAGCAGAAAGTCACNAATCGCCAATCATTAACCAATTTCGTAACCACGAAACCAGCCCTACAGGAGATATTAAGGGGGGCTCTATAAAGGTAAAAAGGCCCCAAGAGTGATACAGAGCAGCAAGTCACAACCGATACAAAGACTTTAAAGAGAAATGGCATCATTAAAATCATATCTGTCAATAATCTCTATCAATCTAAATGGCTTAAACTCTCCCATAAAACGCCACAGGGTTGCAGATTGGATAAAAAGACATGACCCATCCATTTGCTGTCTACAAGATACTAATTCTGAACCCAAAGATGCATTCAGACTTAGAGTAAGGGGATGGAGTACCATCTTCCACGCAAATGGACCTCAAAAGAAAGCTGGAGTAGCAATTCTCA
>NW_023208221.1:1033-1326 GCF_002007445.2 Ailuropoda melanoleuca
CACTATATTATTCTTAAAGGATGTATCCAACAAGTGGATATGACAATTATAAATATATATGCCCCCAACAGGGGAGCCGCAAGATACACAAGCCAACTCTTAACCAGAATAAAGAGACATATAGATAAAAACTCATTAATAGTAGGGGACCTCAACACCACACTATCAGGAATAGACAGAACACCCTGGCAAAACCTAAGCAAAGACTCAAAGGCTTTGAAAGCCATACTCGACGAGTTGGACCTCATAGATATATAGAACACTACACCCCAGAACCAAAGAATACTCATTCT
>NW_023208223.1:0-536 GCF_002007445.2 Ailuropoda melanoleuca
AACCTTCAATCCCTGCACAAGCTATGGGAATTGGTTAGCTCATAACTTCCTAAGGAATACTTTTCTCACTGATTGTTACTGGCCTAGCCTGACAGAATCTAATTGTACTCATGCACAGTTTAGGATTGTGCCAAGTATTTAAGGGGCCCTCTGTGCAAATTTCGACATATCTTTCTATGGTTAACTTCCTCCTGTCTGGCTGCCTGCCCTACAAGTTCCAGTCACCTCAATTTCCCCAAAGACCAACCTCTGTCTCCCCAATTGGTGAGAATATCAAGATCTCTTTAAGGCAACCGCCCCCTCCCCCAACCCCAGGTAGAAAGCCTGTGTGTTCTCAGGTCTCTCGTTTGTATTCCCTAAGTGATCATGGCTCCATGGTGCCCAATTTCCAAAACCATTTATCTGACATACTATTTTCAGTTTTCTAATTTATTTTAGAAGGAGGGCTTTGGATAACAGGTCAGGGCCCAACTAATATTTTTAAATCTGTATAGACACCATATAACATGAAGTCAATGGATCAATAATAGACTGCA
>NW_023208224.1:0-536 GCF_002007445.2 Ailuropoda melanoleuca
GGGTGTTGCAGTGGGCCGGCTGCTCAGGATATTTACAGACGTCAGGGTTTTCTCAGCCAAGGCCCCCGAACAGCACAGAACAGCACAGCGACACTGTGTTCCCATGTGTGTTTACCTCCTCTGCTGGCAGCCGCTGGGAGGACATTACGCATCTTGTGAAAAGAGCAGTGCCTGCTTTCCAGCTCCGCCCCTGGGGGCTGCCACCGTGCTAGCGCGGGCTGCGCTGGGTGCGGCCGGGCGTCTGGCTCCTGGGCCCTGTCCTGTGAAGCCCAAGGGCCCCTGTCCTCTGCATGGCCCCTCAAGACCAGATGGCCAGGCTGGCTAGCCTTGAAAATGTATCCTGAGGTGTGTAAAGTGCTTGGCATAGTGAAACGGGGCTGCAGATTCTCCGGCCCAGGTTACCCCTGTTCAGAGCCTTCACATCTGCGGCCAGCCGGTGGGGGATGAATGTGATGTGAACCGGGAGCCTCACTTTCCAAGTGTCTAGGCCCTCTCGGCTCTGTGTGGAAGCCACAAGAGCTCCCCATTCGTTTGTG
>NW_023208225.1:0-6655 GCF_002007445.2 Ailuropoda melanoleuca
CTTGTGTTAGCAAGAGAGGGCCTCCCTAGGGACTGGTAGAGTTCCAGAAAGGTGAGCTCACTGGGAACTGGGGTGGGCAATTTCCAATGAGAGTCTCGATGTCTTGGATCCAAGAATAACAGTCTACAGGGCAAGCCTAAATGCTAGCAAATTTCAGTATATACAACATAAATGCTTTAATAACCATCTGTAAAATAATTAGGGGGAAATTATCACCCCTGAAAGTTAAGTCAGATCCTTCTGATAAATGGTTGCGTGTGTGTATGTGAGTGTGTGGATATGTATGTCACTGAATCATCAGTGGCTCTGGAAACTAAGATAATGACAGAAATAATCATATTCTATGCTTCAGGGTAGAAATTAATTGGCTATGGGGAGAAAAACACCTTTTTNCATCAGTGGCTCTGGAAACTAAGATAATGACAGAAATAATCATATTCTATGCTTCAGGGTAGAAATTAATTGGCTATGGGGAGAAAAACACCTTTTTCCCCCCTTATATTAAGAATCACTAGGGGCTCCTGGGTGGCACAGCGGTTAAGCGTCTGCCTTCGGCTCAGGGCGTGATCCCGGCGTTATGGGATCGAGCCCCACATCAGGCTCTTCCTCTATGAGCCTGCTTCTTCCTCTCCCACTCCCCCTGCTTGTGTTCCCTTTCTCGCTGGCTGTTTCTATCTCTGTCGAATAAAGAAATTAAAAAATCTTTAAAAAAAAAAAAAAGAATCACTAATCTAAGTGGGCTGAAAGAAGAGATTCAAGTGTTAGTAATATTCTAACAACAGAAGGCTTCCATTCTTCTCCCAGTCCAAGTAATTAGTTTCTTCTCTGACTTTTAGTTCATCATTTTATCAGGCAGTTAGAATGACAAAAAATATATTTGTCACCACGGTTTGCATCTTTCTCCCTTGTCACATCATCACCTAGTCAGCTCATGGGCGAGCTGACTATTCCTGTTCCTAAAAATAGGAAGCACACTGGATCTGGTCTGCGGGCCACAGTTTGCTGGCCCCTGATAGAAAGTACTGTGACGGACGGGAGGTGGATGTAGTGGAGGTGGTGGTAAATGAGCCTTCATGCAGCCAGCCAGTGAGAACTGCACTCTGGCTCAGCCTGGGCATGGTTAAGTCTTGGGTAGAAAGAGTAATGCTTCATATCCCCAACTGGCTATAGCTGGGAAGAAATCCAGAAGTGACTGTCAGCTTTGTTCTGAGCTCTAAGCTATGAGATTAAAAGAAGTATCCCTAAATTGCTCCAAAAAGCCCTGATATCTCTTTGAGAAAGTGGTTAGAGTAAGAAGTTTTCTCTCCTCTAACTCTTTTCATTTCAATTAATATTTCTTGAATCCTGCCCTACATACCAAAAACTTATGAGGCAATCTGATTTGGAGAAAGCAGCACAATACTGAAGCAGGTTGGATAACACGGAAGGCAAGTGTGATAGATTAAAGATGGCGGCCACCTCTGCTATATCCGCCAGTAAGAGGTGGGGCGTAGGTGCTCTTCTCTTATAACTGGAGGACATTGTAACTGCTTGACCATTAGAATACGGCAGTAGCAACTCTGGGCCTCGGCTTAGGAGACCTGTAGTGTCCACTTCCTTCCTCTTGAAATGGTCACTCTTGGGAAAGCCAGTTGCCATGCAAATAGTCTGAGACCGGCAAATGTAGGTGTAGTTGTTCGAATGGATATTCCTCCTGAGCTCACCTTCCAGCCACCCCCACCAGGGCATCAGGCATATGTGTGAAGTTGTTTAGAACACTTCAGATCACCCATCTGCCAAATGAAACCACTGATTGACCTCAATTGCTGCCACAAGGTACAAAACAATCTTCTAGATGCGTTCTGCAAGAATCCCTCATCCACAAAACCATGAGATAGGATATGATGAAATGTTAACTGTTTCAAGCCATTAAATGTGGGGCTGGTTTGTTGCATAGCATAGATAAGCAGAAGGGTAAGTATAAGAGATGTACTCCTCTCAACCCCCCAAAAAGCAGTATGACTAAAATTCAGTTAAGCAAAAGGTCAATGTGGGCTTGACTCATTAAGGATATCTATAGGAAGGAAAGAAACTGGAGGCTGGATCAAACAGAAAAGGGAGTCTTTGTATAGGCAGGTAATTCCCAAGAGGTCTTCTCTGCCCACTAGTGCCGGACCAGCACCCAGCTGGCAATGCTCCGTTTGTACCACCAGGCCCGTGGCTGAACCAGGGGGCAGGTTCCCTGTGAAGTGGGGACCCAGACACAGGGCCAGTACACTCAGACCAGAAATGCCGCTCCGCTGAGAGTTCCTTGGCTTGCCAGGTTTCTGATGATGCCCTCATTTATGCAAGGATGCCAACTCTTACATCACCATCCTAACCAGGCATGTTTTTAAAACGCCACCAATTTTACCAACCCCAGAGTGTTTTCCAGATCAGGACATTTCACATGCTCTAGGCCAACCCTGAAGTCCTCACATGGAGTACTTGAAAAGCAAATTCCCACAATGCTAGTAAGACAGCCACCCCTAATTCCATTCTCCCACATTGATGGCAACATGAATGTGATCATTATGCAGATTCATGAGAAGATTCTCTAAGCCCTTCCTCCAGCTCCCTCCTGGCAGGCATCGGGGAGAGGTACGTCGAATCCATCCATGACAGTTGCCAAGAACCAGAATGTAGTGTAGAGAGTTCTTAAAAACATGATATGTTGAAATACATCGAAGGCTCTTTGAGCTGACAGATGGGACAACTGAGATATCGTGATGGTAAATGGTTGACACAAGCTGGCAGGAACACGAGCAAAAGTAGAATTGATTCTGCCCTTTGCATCTCCTTGGTAGAGACCAAATGTTGTAAACTTGAAAATTCTCTTGCACTTCATCGTGCTAAGTGGTAAACTAATTTATTTTTGGATGCTTGAATTGCTTTCACTCTTGGTAAGAATGCTCCCTACTTTCTCTGCTCCAAGACAAAAGATTTGGAAAATCTTTTTGTGAAAACCCCAGAAGGGTTGAAAGAGAGAGTTAGGAACTCATTTCATGTTGACCTCATTTCACTTGGTAATAACATTTTTGGTGAGAGTGCTTTCCTCTCTCCTGGATAGTAGGTTGAACTTTAAGGAAATGAATAAGTAAAAACTTTTAATTTCAGGTTTGGTGGCTTTCTAACTCTTTGCCCACCAGGAACCTCTCAAAGTGAAGACCCTGGCATACAGTCTGTTCTTCTTTATAGTTCTCTACCCACACAGATACACTTACAGACTTTAAACACTGGAAAATGCTGCTTTGAGTGCTTTAAGTTAAAACGTTTCTTAAGTTTTAAATCTGACAGATACTAGTCAGAGTGAGTAAGACTCCGACAAAGCATTCATGAGCAATTACCATCCGCGAGCATGTACAGGTCCAGGATCCCTTGTTTACAAACCTGAAACACAAAGAGCCCTAAAAACAAATCTCTTATAACTTTTTTGGTGGCCATGCCTGACCTGCACTGAATGATGTAAGGCTACAATAGCCTTCCTTTATTCCCAGCGAGTGTAAACATTCGTATGCAGCCTGCGGAAGTGTTAATGAGCTGGATTACTGGCTGCTGCCCCAGACCCTGCTAGGGGTGTCAGTATACAGTATACGTACAGTGTGACCTTTCTAAAATTAGAAATATATCTCAGCCCAAGAATTTCAGGCCAGGCATCAGACACCTGAACCCACATGAGAGGGGTTAGCTGGGTGTGTGGAAGGCAGCAGAGACAGGAAAGGTTAAGGAGCAGGCCAGAGATGAAGGCTGTCTGTAGAGAGCTCACAAGTAGCAAAGAAGCCAAAGCCAAATCTGCCAACACTGACAAAGCTAGGCAGTCTGAAGGGTGTACAGGGAGAGACACCTGCCAAGGTCAACATGATACCAATTGGCTTTCCAAAAGACTCTAATGACCTTAAAATGGAATCTCTTAGAGTAGGATAAAGATGAACTTGGAACCTTCTCTGAACTATTAATTATAAAAGTATAGAAGTTACAAATACAAATCAGTAGTCTTATCTCAGGAAGGGTAAGATTATGGCATATCTTATGGTTTAATCTGCCCAGAATCTTCTCTGTGTGAGAGCTGGTCCTTTCCCACCTACTGAGTCTGCCAGCTCATAATTGCAGGGGTCCAGGCTGCCAGCAAGTATCCCATCCCATGCAGGGGCAGTCAGAGTTAGTTGACCCTTGCGAGAGAGTGTCTCTCCTGTTAGAGTTGTAAATGCTAAGGACTGGGCCAACCTAGAGCCCCAAGTCATCACCACCACCGTAGAAGAGGACCCACCTGAAGAGGAAGCCAACACTGTGGAAAATAGGGTTGGGGGAGGGGACAGAGACCTGATGACGTGAACACCTGGATCCAGCTGTGGCTAACATATTGGACCCTCTGCCATCTGCTATGTGAGCCAAAAAATGTCCAGTTTTGCTTCGGCTAATTTGAGCTGGGTTTCAGTCACTTGTGAAGAAAATTCCACAAGCAATTGGCTCTAAAAGTCTTCCAAATTTGGAGATTAAATATATTTTTTTTCAGAAATGTCAACTTTGAGAAAACTTTAAAAGAATTTCTTTCTTCCTCCCCTTTAGGGATGAATTATATCTTCCCCCGAATTCATATGTTGAAGTCCTAATCCTCAATGTGACTGCATTTGGTGACAGGTCCTTTAGGGAGGTAATGAAGGTTAATGAGGTCACAGGGTAGAGCCCTGATCCAGTAGTACCTGTGTCCTTATAGGAAGAGGAAGAGAGGCCAGAGCTCTCATGCACTCTCACTCTCTCCTTGCACAGATAAGAGGCCATGTGAGGACACAGCAAGAAAGTGGCCATACACAAGCCAAGAAGGGATACCTCACCAGACACCAACCCTGATGACACCTTGATCTTGGACTTGCAGCCTGCAGAACTGTGAGAAAACAAATGTCTGTTGTTCAAGCCATCTGGTCTGTGGTATTTTGTTATGGCTGCCTGAGCAGGCTCCCTACTACACACTCACTGTGAAGTTTCCGAGGGAGGCAACTGACAGCTTGTCCCATTGTGAGGGTCACCCTCAGTCCCACGTTCTCCACCACCAACACCCCTCAAAAGGAAAAGTCATGTTGAGGATAAGCAGGAAACTAGAACCTGTCTTCCAAAATTTGGAAATGCTAGAAGGCACTAGTGACTCTAACATAATAAAGGAAGAAATTCAAGAGGCTTTGGGTTAATTTTTTCATATTTTCTTCAAAAGTTACAGTAATTTAATAATCTCACTTGAAATCACCATGACTGAAGATCCAAATCAAAATATTGTTTTACATTTATTATGTATCATGACTCAAAAAAATCTCTAGAATAAATTCACCTTTGACACTAATTAACGAAGATAATTTGCTCTAATTCAACTGTAAGAGAAAATATTTTCAAGTGAAGCTTAGAAGAGGATGATTTTGATTTTTTGGCTAGAAGACTTTAGTTTTAGACAAGAAAATTCCCTCAAAACTTGTTACAAGATATATAAGATGGTAAGAGAAGAGGCCTCCTTATTTGGAAAGATTCATATTAGAATGTCATCAAGTTTTCTATGGGGTGTTCTCGTCAGGGTTCCAGGGGGTTGGTAACTGGTTTATTGAATGGTAGGGAGTTAAGGGTACAGTTTCATTTTTCTCTCATCACTATCTGTGGCATATTTTGTTGGCTCTCCCTTGTCTGTGGCCAGACAGCATCTCAGAAAGACCTTACAGATTTTGAATCACTTTCACTTGAAGGAACAGTCTTATTTGTGGAAACTGAGATTCATTCATTTGTTAAAGTTCTAGTGGTCTCATATCAAAACTTCAATCTCAGCCAATTCAAAGTTTCTCTCTTCCCACCCCATCTTCTATGACCCTGCAGTGACCTTTCCTTTTGCTCACTGCTCCCCACCATCACCTGGCTGCTTGTATCTGCTCTAGGGTCAACACAAGAAGAGAGACATGGGTGGAGTGGGGCCCGACTGTCTCTGTACATCATCAGTTTGTGCTGTTGGCAATTCTCTCTCGGCTATTAAAGTCAGCTGTGTGAAGCAAGCAGTCACATGTTGGAACTTTCATTTGTAGGTTCTTTAGGGCCCCATATGGAACTGCCCATGGATAGTTCCNCTAGTTCCCTGCTGTGGTTGAACAACCATTTGACTCGTCTTCTATGATCCACCTCCCCACCCCTGTTTGTGCACAAGCATACACGCACTTGAGTGCGCGTGCAGGCGCACACACACACACACACACTCTCCTACCTCAGCATGCACATCACAGTCTGGGTCACTGCCTGGGCTAACTCACCCCAAAAGTTCTACCTCCCTGGCTAGTAACTAGCAATAACTGCTCAATCTCTCTACCTTTCAGGTGTTGCTTAACTCAAGGAGAACGTATACATTTTTCTGGTCTGATTGGTAGAAGCTGAGCTTGCCACTACAGACCCTTGCCTTTATTTTTACAACGCCCCCGCCCCCGCCGCTGTGTCTTCACTGTGTCCACTCTGACTGGCAGCCTGCAGCTGCCTGGGGAGTAGAATTGTCGTCCTAGTTTTCAGATTAGAGAACCTCCCCTTAGCACTGCACTCCTCTTTCCACGGCATTGGGAGGGAAATGCCCCAGCCCTCTCTAGGAACTCCACAGCTCCTTACAGAGATGACTGTCTCCAAT
>NW_023208226.1:0-536 GCF_002007445.2 Ailuropoda melanoleuca
AATAAAAATAATATAATAATAGGCATTTCCTAAACTTGTGCTGCATATATCTTCAGACAGGAGCTGGGAGGGCTATATCTGTTACCTCCCACTGGAGAAGATCTTTATGTCCTGTGAAATAGCTGGCTGTCCCAAAGACCTTCACTTCCATGTGAGTTAAATGGCTTCTGTACTGAAAAATTCTGAGAGGAATTTTTTCTTCTTCCATATATAGTTTTGACTATCATCATCTCTGAAACATTGCTGGATTTTTCTTACATTGAGTAGGCTTCAATTGATATCCTTATTCATCCTTCCTATGTCAACTACTACAATTCATTCTTTTATAGCCACCTTAAATCTTTAGTCTCTAAAATTCCAGGGTCCAGAATTCTCTGAGCAGACTATTATCTTGCTCAGTGAAGCGGGACTGCTTTACCCTCACTCCTCCTCCATCACCTTAACTGACTGGATTTCTTTTCATTTATAAATTTAACTCGAATTGTTTTCTTTTTTCAAATATTTGCCAAACTTTCTCATTCCAGCCTATTTCCTCA
>NW_023208227.1:0-536 GCF_002007445.2 Ailuropoda melanoleuca
ATTCACCATCTGTTCCTCTGTCTGGAATATAACTTCCATAAAAGTATAGCACAGGTATTCACTATTCTATCTCCAAACCAAGCTCACTACAAAAAACTACTCACAGGAATGAATGGTTAAATGTTTACATGGGCCTGGTACCACCATCACAACAATTCCACTGCTGACCACAAGATGGCATGTGCAGGGCCATTTTGGCCTCACTGGTCCCAAATGGGATAACAGACTTTTCAGCCCTAGGGCCTCATTTCATCATTCCCATGGAAACTCTGAAGGATGCTGTTTGTCAACGAAGATAAATTTGATATATGAAAAACAATTCGTCCCTCATACACTTCTTTTTATTAACAAATATAAACTATTTGGAATATTTCAAATTTTGAGTCAAGAAATACCGATTGGGTGATTATGTTGCCCCAAATGTTCTGTAAGAAGATGGGAATAGCATGCAGAACAAGAGAGACTGGCAATCAGAGAACCTAGTTAGTGAGAAATGAGCAAAACAAGCACACTGGATACCTACAATCCCAGCTCCA
>NW_023208228.1:0-536 GCF_002007445.2 Ailuropoda melanoleuca
AATTAATCTTCGACAAAGGAGGAAAGAATATCCAAATGGGAAAAAGTCTCTTCAACAAATGGTGTTGGGAAAACTGGACAGCAACAAAATGAAACTGGACCACTTTCTTACACCATACACAAAAATAAACTCAACGGGGATTAAAGACCTAAATGTGAGACCTGAAACCATAAAACCCCTTCAAGAGAGCACAGGCAGTAATCTTTTGACATGGGCTATAGCAACTTCTTCTAGATAGGTCTCCTGAGGCAAGGGAAACAAAAGCAAAAATCAACTATTGGGACTTCATCAAGATAAAAAGCTTCTGTACAGTGAAGGAAACAGTCAACAAAACTGAAAGGCAACCTATGGAATGGGAGAAGATACTTGCAAATGACACATCTGGTAAAAGGTTAATATCCAAAATATATAAAGACCTGATACAACTCAATACACAAAAACCAAATAATCCAATTAAAAATGGGCAGAAGACATGAATAGGCATTTTGACAAAGAAGACATGTAGATGGCCAACAGACACATGAAAAGATGCTCAA
>NW_023208229.1:0-536 GCF_002007445.2 Ailuropoda melanoleuca
AAAAAAAACAAGTGGTTGGTGCAATCACTGTGAAAAACAGTGTAAAGATTTTTCAAAAAATTAAAAACAGAAATAACATGTGACCCAATAATTCCACTACTTGGTAGTTATCTAAAGAAAACAACAGTAATTTGAGAAAGCGCTATTTACAATAACCAAGATATAGAAATGACCCAAGTGTGTACCCATAGATGAATGGATAAGGAAGATGTTGCCTATATATACAATGGAGTATTACTCAGACACAAAAATAATGAAATCTTGCCATTCAGGAACAACATGGATGGATCCAGAGTGTATAATGCAAAATGAACTAAGTCAGTCAGAGAAAGACAAATACCATATGATTTCACTCATATGTGAAATTTAAGAAACAAAAAAGCAAACAAATTAAAAAAGAGACAAACGAGAAGACAGACTCTTAAATATAGAAAACAAACTGGTAATTGCCAGAGGGGTGGTGAGTGGTGGGTGAAATAGGTGAAGGCAATTAAGTACTCTTGTGATGAGCACTGAGTAATGTTCAGAATTGTGGA
>NW_023208230.1:0-536 GCF_002007445.2 Ailuropoda melanoleuca
AAAAAACCAAAAATGCCCAGATTCCGTCCACCAAGAATTTCTTACTCAGTTGGTCAGCTTGGGTATGAAATGAAACACATCAAGAGAGGTCAAGAGAGGAGTGATGAAAGGGAAGTTTTAAAAGAAAAGATAGGACCTCAAAGCCATGGTAGGAAGTTTGGGCTCCACGCTAGGAGTGAGGTAGAGGTAGAACCACTGAAGGGTCTGAGTTAGGGGAATGACTCCATGAGACTGCAGCTCTGAAGAATCATCTGGAAGGAGTGCTCCAGTTGAATTGTTAACCTCCCCCATCTGGCAGCTGGAGGCACAGCACCTATTGTAATCGGACTCATCCATAAAGAGAATAAGTAAACCACATTCCTAGGCCAAAAGCCACCATCTTGTATGAGACCAAAAACATATGATATGGGAAAAAGAAGCAACAGAATTTTGTTTGTTTCTGCCGTCCAGTCAAGATAAAGGAGGGGCGTATGAAGAAGGGCAGTGCGATGCTGCAAAGGCCATGTCCTCTCATTCCCCTCCTTTCTACCTGCCCC
>NW_023208231.1:0-536 GCF_002007445.2 Ailuropoda melanoleuca
GAATCCAATTTTTAATGCAAAATGTTTTTCCGGCACGGAAGTGCACTGCCAATTTCCTAAAGTTTGTGGAGAGAAAGATACCAGTAGACAAAAGCATATTAGAGAGGGGTGCTATGTGTGAGGAGATAAAGTGGAGGGGGGAAGCAGACTGGGGGTTCTGTATGGAGGAAAGCAGACGTTCTCCACTAAACTCACATCTCCCTAATCATCAGTCAGCAAAACCATTTAGGTTGAAAGAAAAAAAATATTACCTGGGTGATCGTAGTGATTGTGCTGAACCTAATATACTGATAACACAGTGAATTTATCTTTCGAACTTTCTCAAAAAGAATAGCAGAGTAGGGGGTTAAATGGGATCCGGGGGTATAAGAATAATTTTAGGAATTAATGGCTTAAATAGGAGACTGACAGAGATTCTAGGGGAGATAATGGCTCACCGTAACAAGAGGCCCTAAAAATAAAATCCTGACAGCCTATCCACAAAGGGTCTCAGGAAGGAAGGAGAGGCAAGAGGCACTTCAGAGAGTACCATGTCA
>NW_023208233.1:0-1529 GCF_002007445.2 Ailuropoda melanoleuca
CAAAAGGTGCAGACTCCAAAACCCACCAAGGCCTGTTCCCTGCAGCCCAGGACCAGGAGGGGCAGGCTGGCAGGACAGAAACATTTTACACGGTAAGTGATCCACACCAGCCTAACATGCAGACGTCCCTGTGGACCACCCAGCCCTCAGCAAACAGCTCTGCCCCACCAGACAGGAATGAGAGCCCCCCATCCCTGCCAGGTGCTGCAGGGGAGCGGAGGGGGGGCCGGGACTTCACCCCACCAGGCAGGATCAATCCCCCTGCCCCCCACTAGGTGGTACCAGGGGTCTCCACACCATCAGTGNCGGCAGGGAGCGGAAATAGGGGCCACCTCACGGGGCTGGAACTCCAGCCCTGTCCGTCAGGAGGAAGGGTGCGACACCAAGGGGGGGAGCTGGACTTCCGCTTGCCTTGTTGGTCCTGGGACTGCCCCTCCCCTGCGGAAGAAGAGCCAGAGAAGTCCAGTTAGAACAAGTTAAATGAGCTGAAGGATCTCAGGCTTCCAGTAACCCGGGAAGATCTCAAACCAAGTGAAAAGACTGTAGCTGCCAGCACAAAGACACGGCGTTGGCGTTAGCGTATCTGACATGTTCAAGCGGCCAGCATCGACATGCTTCAGAAGGGAAGTAAAGCACAAACGCATGGAAACCGATGAAGAGCCTCAGCAGGGAGATCTGAATCCACCCGAGGAGCTAAGTTACACGGAGAGCTGGAGGTGAGGGTCATCCTAGCAAAGAGAAGGCCCAGCAGCTGAGCTGGACGCGGGACCGGAGCACAGGGAGCCACCGCGGGCTGGAATTACCCGACCACGAGGCCCTGCACACTGTGCAGACCTAAAGGGAGCTGACCTTTGTGCTGAGATGGAACCCCGGAGGAGGAGGAGGGCTGAAAAGTCCCGAAGGTATCCTGATGGGAGCCGCCGATTTGACGGGATGGAACGTGCTGCCCGCTGCGTCCTCCCGCCTGAGCGCCGGCCTTCAGCTTCCCTCCGCGGTGAGGCTGAGAGGTTTTACCTACAGGCTGATCACAAAGGTGTGAAAGGCAATGCTTCCCATGGTATTTATGGTCCTTGTCCCTATTTGCTCCTTCTGTTGAGAGTGCCGTGCATATATTTACAGTGCAGGTCTGTGTTTCTGTGCACGTGTGTGTGCGCTCGTGTGCACATGCGTGTGTGTGGGGCTGCGGGCACAGGAGAGAAAGCCCGCCCTGAGCGTCTGTGTGCTCACCGCTGAGCCGACGAGGTGTTGGTGTTGGGTTTGTCGGCAGAGGTGACCTCACCCAAACCCGCCCTGGCGGGTGACACGGGAGCCGCACGTCCACAGCCTCTCCCCCGCGAGAGTCCGTGCTTTGGTTTTGGTGTTGCCGATCTTCAGAATCTTTTTCCCCCAAACCGTGTCCGGCTCCCGCGGGAACAGCCTGCAGCCCTGGTCTGTCCTGCAGGCCGTGAACAAGGAGAGGAGTGAGCTTGTCACGCCCCAGGTCCTTCCAAACAGGAGCAGGGAATCCCTTTGTTCCCAAAACCACTTTG
>NW_023208234.1:0-536 GCF_002007445.2 Ailuropoda melanoleuca
CTCTTCCAAATCTTTTGGTATACAAATGTCAAATATTTGAACAACATGGTGCTAAAGAATTCTTTTTTGTTTTTGAAGATTTTATTTATGTATTTGAGAGAGAGAGAGAGAGAGCACAAGCATGTGTGGGGGGAGGGGCAGACGGAGAGGGAGGGCGAGAAGCAGGCTCTCCCCTGAGCAGGGAGCCTGACGCAGGGCTCCATCCCAGGACCCTGAGTTTATGACCTGAGCTGAAGTCAGACACAACCAACTAAGTCACCCAGGCACCCCTGGTGCTAAAGAATTCTTTGAGTCCAATTGATCTCTAAAATCCCATGATTTTAGATTTGATCTTTTATCAGTTCAGTGTTGGTTAGAATGTGATGAGATTTATGAGATTTTTATATTCTGCTCTATTTTGGGGAAGCTGTTAAAAAACTGTAACTTGTTGTAAAGCTGACATTACACTCTATCTGGAGTATACTCTATATAACAGTTCTCATCCTAATATTCCCACAATATCTAATGTTTAAGGACCATACAATTTAAATGAAATA
>NW_023208235.1:0-536 GCF_002007445.2 Ailuropoda melanoleuca
GATGTATCATGATTCTTCCATTGGCTGTGAATGTGAGGGGAGTCCACATAGTCTTCCCTGGTATAATCTTTGGTGCCTAGCCCATGACCTTGAATGGGGTTATCCACCAAATAAGTCAATCAGGTGATTTAGTTCTAGGATTGGAGCTAGTCTTCCTGTCCTTCTCCACCGTGCCGCGGTTGTCATCTTGATTCCATTTTACTAGTCTACAGCAAATGTTTAGTCAGGTCCTTTTGTGACTCTTGGATTTTTTTCTACTTCATCTGTATCTAGCTTAGGAATGAAACTGTAAAACCTGTGTTTTTAACTCCCTTATGAAGTTTCTCTGAGATTGATCAGCATGTGTTTGCTATGGATTATATATGTCTCATGCTTTGATGCCGCACAATTTAAGGGACTTCTGTGATGAGAGCATGCCTGTTAACAAAGTGGGTTCTGGCCTGGACATACCTAATCCTCCAAACATTGATTGCCCATTTTTGTGGTCTATCCTCTGGTCACAAATCAAACAAGAAAACGTAGCTAAGAAATAGTCC
>NW_023208236.1:0-3470 GCF_002007445.2 Ailuropoda melanoleuca
CCTATAGCACTTTGGGTCTCTTGGACATCTGCTTCATTGTTTTCCAAGCCAGATGTTTTGGGGGCTTGTCTTCTTTGTGGAAATCCCAGAAGTAGGGGTGCCTCCTTGCCTCTTCTGGGAGAGGTGCTGGACTGGTGCGATCTCTCCCGATTGTGTGTTGCTGTGCTGGGGGCTGGGTTTTTGGTGAGACCATATCTCTGCCTCTGCTACCTGTATTGATGTGGTCTTTCTATGCTTTTCTGTGGAGAAACAGCTCATCTAGTTTTCAGATATTTTTCAGAGGAAAGTGATCCATGTATACTGTAGATTTGGAGTGTCCCTGGGATGATGTGAGTTCAGGATCTTCCTATGCTGCCATTTTGCACAAGTATCCCAAGGGAAAAAAAAATTTCCCCAAAGTAAAAGACTATAGTGTGAATGGTCCCATAATTATCTACACAGAGTTCTGGACATCTTACCTAAATGACGGGGAATTGGGGAAGGCTAAGAATGAACCAAGCAGTAAAGAAGTACACAGAGTGGGGTAAAAATAGGGACTGTCAGGCAGGCAGAGAAAGCATTAAGTGCAAGATTAAGGGCTCTAGCATAAACTCATTTGGGATGGATGGAACACTGAATTGTTGATAATGGGAGTAGGAAGATGATTTTGGAAAGATTGGCATAGATCAAATCTTTAAAAGCTTTCTGTATTGCTGAAGATTGTGGACTCCACTTGTGTTAAGCAGCCACCAAAAAATTTTAACACAATCTTATCTATATATGCTGTGATCCTTCTAATAGATTGTGGGAGTGGAGTTGTCAGAGACTACAAGACAAAACATAGGAAGCTGTTTTCTCCAGGTAAAAACTACTGGGGCTAGACTTAAGACACTGGCAATAGTAGTGGGGAGAAAAGAAACAATTCCAGAGACACTAAGGATCTGGGTATAGGGTAATAATGACAATGAACAAGACACTTCCTTTCAGGATTTGTTTTATTAAACAGGAGGATAATGCTTCAGCTTTCCCTACCTTTCAACTTGGTAAAGTGAATACATGCAAATACATATCTGTCAATTGCAGCTGTGTGCATACCTTAACAATTGTTTTCCCTAGATCTGCAGAGAATAAATTAGGCACTAGCAATAAGCACTTGCTACCATAAACTGAGGCCATCAGAATTCATTGGATGAAGATCCAAATCAGGTGATAAAACTGGTCCTGATAAAAAATTGCTTTCTTTTAATTAAATCCATTAGAAACTTAGAACTTTAGCATTAGAAGTTAACCATATAAACCCATTGTGCAGATGAGAATAGTGAAGTCAAGAGACATTAAGTTGTCAATGATAAGGTACTACTAAAATCCATGTATAGTCTTAGTTTGCAGCACTTTCCACCATACCACACTGCCACTACTGTTTTATTTGCAAATTGTCCTTGCTTGGATTAAATTGTTTTTCTTGTAATCCTTGAATGGGATTTTAATCTGTTTTTATTTTAGTTTCAGCATTTTATCCCTATTCATTTTTTTCATTTTGTGCTTTTAGTTCCACTTGATAATTTTCCTTTAATGGAATAAAATTTTAGTTTTACTTTGGACTGCTAAAGAAATGGATGGAAATAAAACTTTTTTAAAGAATAAGTTAAGCCTCAAATGCATCCCCCAGTAATTTGATATTAGAGTACTTTTAAATAAATTATAGTTAATTAGGCATGCAAATACACTAACTACTTTAAGTACCCAATTAGCTACCCTAACTGAAATAATTGTCCTGAATAGCACATTTTTAAAAGGCATTTTTCAAGGTGCTGCATAAATCTTTGTCTCTGATATGAAAAATGTAATTACTCTTGGAAGAAAGAGTATGGTAGCAGTTGATTGTTCAGGAATACAAATGTTGTGGCATGAATCACTAGCCTCTCTAGACCCCACTGTCTTCATCTATTAAATAAATTGCCTGACCTAGAAATTTACAAAGGTTCTCTACTTCTCTAAAGTCTTGCAATCATTCATCTATGAACCATGATCTATTATAACTCATTTTGTTTACGGGATCCTGTACATTCTCTAAGTCTGACTCCTTTTATACCATCTGTACCCATGCCACTATTTCAGCCCTACTGTATCTCATTAATTTCTATGTTCCATGAAATGTCTAACCACTTGGAAATTCTATTTCATTATCTGGAAAAATCCCTCAAGTTCTGACCTGAAGACATATCCTTGAGGGTCTCCATGGCCCTCTATTTTTTGTTTGTTTGTTTAGTTTTTTTGTTTTCATTTAAATAACCTAACAAAAACTTTGTGGAGTTATCTCGCTATTCCCATTTCAACAACTCCGTGCTCCTTCCTTCCAAAATGATTTTGTGCTAGAGCCCCTAAATTTGTACATGACTCCTTATAACTGGGTATGGCTTAATAATTTCTATGTTTGTGTTACATTTTTACAGTCACACCAAAGGAGGTATGAAGAAAACATTGTCCCTATATTCTATGGGGTTACATTCTTTTCCTTAAAAAAAAAAAACTCTTTAGATTTAAATTCAATTTAATTGACATATACTGTATTACTACTTTCAGAGGTAGAATTCAGTGATTCATCAGTTGCATACAACACCCAGTGCTCACTACTTCAAGTGCTCTCCTTAATGCCCATCACCCAGGTACCCCATCCCCTCACCCACCTCCTTTCCAGCAATTCTCAGTTTTTTTCCCTATAGTTAAGAGTCTCTTATGGTGTGTCTCCATCTCTGATTTCCTTTTACTTTACTTTTCCCACCCTTCTCCTATGTTCACCTGTTTTTCTTCTTAAATTCCACATAGGAGTGAAATCATACAGTATTTGTCTTTCTCTGACTTATTTCACTTAGCATAATGCCCTCTAGCTCCATCCATGTCATTGTAAATGGCAAGATTTCATTCTTTTTGAAGGCTGAGTAATATACCATTATATATATATATATTCCACATCTTCTTTATCCATTCACCTGTCAATGCATAGAAGTCAGTTGCATTTCTTTTCATTAATAATGAGGTAGAAGAAAGTGAAATCAAGGAATCGATCCCATTTACAAGGGCACCAAAAGCCATAAGATACCTAAGAATAAACCTAAGCAAAGAGGTAAAGGATCTATACTCTGAAAACAATAAAAATGTTATGAAAGAAATTGAGGAAGACACAAATGGAAAAACATTCCATGCTCATGGATTAGAAGAACAAATATTATTAAAGTATCTAAAAGCAATCTACATATTCAGTGCAATCCCTCTCAAAATAACATCAACATTTTTCACAGAATGAGAACAAACAATCCTAAAATTTGTGTGGAACCACAAAAGATTCTGAATAGCCAAACATTGAAAAAGAAAACCAAAGCTGGAAGCATCCCAATTTTGGACTTTAAGCTGTATTACAAAGATGTAGTCATCAAGACAGTATCGCACTGGCACAAAGACAGACACATAGATCAATGGAACAGAATAGAGAG
>NW_023208237.1:0-536 GCF_002007445.2 Ailuropoda melanoleuca
TTTACTGTCTTGATGATTAGAGCTTTGTAAAACAGCTTGAAATCAGGTACTGTGATGGCCCATCTTTGTTATCCGTTTTCACATCCCTCTGGCTATTTGGGTTTTTTTCTGGTTCCATACAAATTTTACAATTGTTTCTTCCAGCTCTTTGAAAAATAGTGATGGTCCTTTGATTGGAGTTGCCTTGAATGTTTAGAATGCTTTGGGTAATATCGGCATTTTAACAATATTTTTTCTTCCAATCCATGAGCCTGGGATGTTTTTCCATGTCTTAATGTGTTCCTCAATTTCTTCATAACCATTCTATAGTTTTCAGAGTACATCTCTTTACCTCTTTGGTAGATGTATGTCTCTGTATCTTAGAGTTTTTGATGTAATCATAAATGGGATCAGTTCCTCGATATCTCTTTCTGCTGCTTCATTGTTAGTGTATAGAAATGCAACTGACTTCTGTGCATTGATTTGATCTCCTGTGACTTTGCTGGATTCCTGTATCAGTTCTAGCAATTTTTGGTGGAGTGTTTTGGTCTTCTACA
>NW_023208238.1:0-536 GCF_002007445.2 Ailuropoda melanoleuca
TCATAAGATGTTAGAGCTGGAAGAGACCTTCCATAGCATCTAGTTCAATCCCCTTATATTAAAGTTGGAGAAACTGTAACTCAGAGGTGACCTGCTTCTGGTCAAAGAGCTATTTATGATAAAACCAGAACTCAAACTGAATTTAATGCTTTAATTCCAAGTGTCAGCCTTGTACGTAAAGGAAAGAAACTGCATATTGCAATAATATTTCAAACATTTATGATTTTGGCCAATTTCAGCCTTCTTTCATTCAATAAATATTTATTCAACACTTACAGGCAATGAACTAGATACTGTAGGAAATAAAAGATGAAAGAGCCACAGTATCTACACATAAAGGGGCAGAGTCTGAGAGAATCAACCAAGTAATGTGGTAAGTATGGTAAGAGTTGCAAAGGGAATAGCAAAGATCACTTTTGCTCTCTACAGGATTAACTGTTAATGATAGCTGGTCAAGAATTGATATGCAACAGGGCACCTGGGTGGCTCAGTCAGTTAAGCATCTGCCTTCAGCTCGGGTCATGATCCTGGGGTCC
>NW_023208239.1:0-536 GCF_002007445.2 Ailuropoda melanoleuca
ATAATAACTAACCAAACAGGTTCACAAAAGAAGTCTCAACAATTTTTAAATAGAAAAAAAAGACAAAACATATATTCAGAAACTAAAAAGCACACTCTTAAATAACAGATGGTTATGCACCAAAAATAATAAAATACCTAGGAATAAACTTAACCGAGAAAGTAAAAGACCTGTACTCTGAAAACTATAAAACACTGATAAAAGAAATTAGAGATGACATAAACAAATGGAAAGATATTCATTCCATGCTCAAGAACCAGAAGAACAAATATTGTTAAAATGTCCATACTACCCAAAGCAATCTACAAATTTAATGCAAACCCTATCAAAATACCAACAGCATTTTTCACAGAACTAGAGCAAATAATCCCAAAATTTGCATGGAACCACACAAGACCCCCAAAGAGCCAAAACAGTCTTGAAACAAAACAAAACAAAGTTAGAAATAACACAATTCCAGGGGCGCCTGGGTGGTGCAGTCGTTAAGCATCTGCCTTCGGTTCAGGGCGTGATCCCGGCGTTATGGGATCGAGCCC
>NW_023208240.1:0-536 GCF_002007445.2 Ailuropoda melanoleuca
ATATGCATACCCATACAGGAATAATACTGTATTATTGAGTTTTTTTCATTTAACAATACAGCTTGCAGATCCTTCCAAGTCAAAATATACTAAATATACTTCATTCTTTTTAAAGACCATATAATATTTCATACTGTGTGTCATAGTTAATTTTATATGTCAGATTGACTGGGCCATGAAGTGTCCAGATCTTTGATCAAATATTAGTCTGAGTATGTCTGTGAGGGTATTTCTGGATAAGATTAACACCTGAATCAGTAGCCTGAGTAAAGCAGATTGCCCTCCCCAGTGTAGATGGGTGCTATCCAGTCAGTTGGAGGCCTGAATAGAACAAAATGGCAGAGTAAGAGATTATTCATTCTGCCTGATTGCCTTCAAGGTGGGACATTGTTTTTTCTCCTGCCTTTTCTGAGTCTCAAGCCTGTCAGCTTCCAGACTGGAGCTACACTGTCAGCTTTACTGGTTCTCCAGCTTGCTGACTACAGATCTGGAGACTTGTCAGCCTCTTTAACCACATGAGCCATTTCCTTATAATA
>NW_023208241.1:0-536 GCF_002007445.2 Ailuropoda melanoleuca
ATAGAGAACTTCTCAAACTCAGCACCCAAAAAACAAATAAGTCAAAAAATGAGCAGAAGACAGGATCTCCAAAGAAGAGATACAAATGGCCAACAGACACATGAAAAAATGCTCCACATCACTTGTCATCAGGGGCGTACAGATCAAAACCACAATGAGATACCACCTTACAGCAGTTAGAATGGCTAAAATTAACAAGACAAGAAACAACGAATGTTAGGGAGGATGTAGAGAAAGGGAACCCTCTTACACTGTTGGTGGGAATGCCGGCTGGTACAGCCACTCTAGAAAACAGCATGGAGGTTCCTCAAGAAGTTAAAAATAGAACTACCCTATGACCCAGCAATCGCACTACTGAGTATTTACCCCAAAGATACAGATGTAATGAAAAGAAGAGGCACCTGCACCCCAATGTTCATAGTGGCAATGTCCACAGTAGCCAAACTGTGGAAGGAGCTGAGATGCCCTTCAACAGATGAATGGCTAAAGAAGATGTGGTTCATATATACAATGGAATATTACTCAGCCATCAGAAA
>NW_023208242.1:0-536 GCF_002007445.2 Ailuropoda melanoleuca
ATGGCCGGGTTCTTTACCTGCAGACTGCCTATAAACATAAAACCCAGATCTGAACAACATCGGGACAAAGCAGCGGCATCTTCAAAGGGTATTTGGAGACGTGAAATGTGCACATTTGACAGAATGTTAGCTGCCACCCAATATCCAGTCCCTCCTCTTCCTTTCTATAGAATCCTTATTTTGTTCAGGTGGCCTTTGTTCAGTCTAAAACAATTTCTCAGCATTCCTTGGCAGCTAATGGTCACCCTAGGGTACAGTCACAGTTCTCTCCAATGAGATGTGAACAATGGGAAAATGTTTTCAAAGGGGGGTCAAACTGAGCTGGCATGGGCCATTTCTCCCACACCCCTTTGCCCTTCTCTTGCCTGGAACACTCAGACAAGACAGCCAGGTAGGGGCAGGAGGGGAAGAGCGGGAGGGGAGAAGAGGGTCGTTCTTGTGGCCCACGTGGCGGAAGCTGCACGCTGCGATGGCTGAAGAGAAGCGGAGATCTGTGTCCCTAATGGTCCTGTGGAGCCACACACCGGGCCAGAACC
>NW_023208243.1:0-536 GCF_002007445.2 Ailuropoda melanoleuca
ATCCTGAAGCGATAAAATAAACAATTTCTGAATTTGATTAAAATATACGAATATGTGTATTCTTAAAAATCATGAAGTGAAATTTTGACTCTGAAAAACCATAAGCAGGTTAAAAGAAAAACAAAAACAGCCACATAATACAACAAAGTATATGTTACTTTATCATATGTACCCATCGGTAATATAGATCCACAGCCCAACAGAAAACTGGGCAAAGTCAGGAATGAGTGCATGAGGAATAAGCATGCACACATGCATACATACATGCAGAAATGCAAGTAATAATGTTTAGAAACTTTTAGCATTAATAAAAAGCTAGTATTGTAAATTTAAGCAATTAAATACCAGTGGCAAAGCTTTAAAAAATTTAATATTGTACACTACTAGTTTGATCAGGAGAAAACAGGCACACTCATACATTCTGTGTGGGATTGTAAATTGATATACCTTTTTTGGACAGTTAGTGCAATTTCAAATTCAAATATCTTTTGACTCGATTATTCCATTCACAGGAATCTATCCTGCAAACTCATTTG
>NW_023208244.1:0-536 GCF_002007445.2 Ailuropoda melanoleuca
ATTAAATCGGAGAGATGTCCTGATACCCAACATGGTAAAAGTTTAAGAAGTCTGATGATATCAAGTGTTGCCGAGGACAGGAGGATATGACATGGGGACCATCGTACACACTCCCGATGGGACTGTAATGTGGGACAGCCACTTAGGAAGACAGTTGTCAGTTTCTATTAAAATTTAAGATGCATAGATGCATATTTTCTGTGATCCAACAGTGGTCTAGAAAGTGGACTCTGTGTATCTCAGGGGACACACATGACTCATTGAGTATTGGGAAAGTATGATAACTTCTATTTATGTTTAACTTTGTGTCACCCTCTTCAATTTCTTGTGGAGAGGCTGGTTTGTGGAGAAAGTGCTCTTTAAGGGCAAAAGCACTGGTTCCCAGCTGGTAGGAAGGTCGGCTGCTAGAGACTCATGGCTCAGCATCTAGGGAATTGCCCTCTGCCCTGTGGGGCTGCCTCGCCCACCCTGGGCAACCTGTACCTAATGACTGTCCAGTATGGGGGTTGGCCTCATCCCTTGCCTCAATTCTAGAT
>NW_023208245.1:0-1389 GCF_002007445.2 Ailuropoda melanoleuca
CAAAAGGTGCAGACTCCAAAACCCACCAAGGCCTGTTCCCTGCAGCCCAGGACCAGGAGGGGCAGGCTGGCGGGACAGAAACATTTTACACGGTAAGTGATCCACACCAGCCTAACATGCAGACGTCCCCGTGGACCACCCAGCCCTCAGCAAACAGCTCTGTCCCACCAGACAGGAATGAGAGCCCCCCATCCCTGCCAGGTGCTGCAGGGGAGCGGAGGGGGGGCCGGGACTTCACCCCACCAGGCAGGATCAATCCCCCTGCCCCCCACTAGGTGGTACCAGGGGTCTCCACACCATCAGTGGCAGGGAGCGGAAACGGGCCACCTCACGGGGCTGGAACTCCGGCCCTGTCCGTCAGGAGGAAGGGTGCGACACCAAGAGGGGGAGCTGGACTTCCGCCTGCCTTGTTGGTCCTGGGACTGCCCCTCCCCTGCGGAAGAAGAGCCAGAGAAGTCCAGTTAGAACGAGTTAAATGAGCTGAAGGATCTCAGGCTTCCAGTAACCCGGGAAGATCTCAAACCGAGTGAAAAGACTATAGCTGCCAGCACAAAGACACGGCGTTGGCGTTAGCGTATCTGACATGTTCAAGCAGCCAGCATCGACATGCTTCAGAAGGGAAGTAAAGCACAAACGCATGGAAACCGATGAAGAGCCTCAGCAGGGAGATCTGAATCCACCCGAGGAGCTAAGTTACACGGAGAGCTGGAGGTGAGGGTCATCCTAGCAAAGAGAAGGCCCAGCAGCTGAGCTGGACGCGGGACCGGAGCACAGGGAGCCACCGCGGGCTGGAATTACCCAACTGCGAGGCCCTGCACACTGTGCAGACCTAAAGGGAGCTGACCTTTGTGCTGAGATGGAACCCCGGAGGAGGAGGAGGGCTGAAAAGTCCCGAAGGTATCCTGATGGGAGCCGCCGATTTGACGGGATGNAGGATGGAACATGCTGCCCGCCACGTCCTCCCATCTGAGCGCCGGCCTTCAGCTTCCCTCCGCGGTGAGGCTGAGAGGTTTTACCTACAGGCTGATCACACAGGTGTGAAAGGCAATGCTTCCCGTGGTATTTATGGTCCTCGTCCCTATTTGCTCCTTCTGTTGAGAGTGCCGTGCATATATTTACAGTGCAGGTCTGTGTTTCTGTGCATGTGTGTGCGCGCTCGTGTGCACATGCGTGTGTGTGGGGATGCGCGCACAGGAGAGAAAGCCCGCCCTGAGCGTCTGTGTGCTCACCGCCAAGCCGACGAGGTGTTGGTGTTGGGTTTGTCGGCAGAGGTGACCTCACCCAAACCCGCCCCGGCGGGTGACACGGGAGCCGCACATCCACAGCCTCTCCCCCGCGAGAGTCCGTGCTTTGGTTTTGGTGTTGCCGATCTTCAGAATCTTTTTCCCC
>NW_023208247.1:0-650 GCF_002007445.2 Ailuropoda melanoleuca
AAGGGAAGAGGGAGAAGGACTTCCCAGGAAAATATAGGAAATTCTAGGGAGAATTGATATGCTCACTCTGGGTAATGTTGATTGTGAACCAGTGTATATCAGCTCACACACTCTGCATATGTGCAGTTCAACCCGTATCAAGCACACACATCACAATTCCTAAAACAGAAATGACTCAGAAGGAACACACAATTATTGAATGTTAGAAAATACACCTGCATGAACTCTTATTCTGTCTATATTTCAGGGAAACTCTAGAGCAGGCAAAATCATCCTGTCCCCATTATTGGAAGAGTTCCACATTCCTCAGGAGCCCGCCCACTCTGACTTCCAGGTGGTTCGTGGAGCAACAGGTCCTCTGGGAAGACCACAGAGCCAGGCTGGGATTAACTCTCACCCGGTACATGCTCTTGGACACCTCACAAAACCTCTAAGATTCTGGATGTAGGTTTAGAATTCTTTATGGGATAACATGACACCTGTCCCACAAGATTTGTGTGAATATGAGAAGATTTGTGTGAATATGTAAAACTGAAGTCGCACATGGAGGCCAATTATATACTCTAGAAAGTTATATCATGAAATATAATTTTTTTCGAAGGTGGTCAATACCACCAAATAAAGGCTGTCACATCTGCTCTGGTTACTGA
>NW_023208247.1:7383-9371 GCF_002007445.2 Ailuropoda melanoleuca
TGTGAGACAGAAGCTTAGGAGGAGAGGAAAAGAGAGAGAACATGCAACAGAGAAAATGACTTGGCCATAATAGATTCATAAATCATAAAGTCTTTATAATACATGTAGGAACCTGTCCATGAGGACCTCAAAGGACAGAGAAATCAAGGTAAAGAACCTCCATACACCAGACGCTGTGTGAAAGTTCACTTCCAGCTTCCCCTTCATCCTCCTCATTCCCATGAGGATTTGGGGTCTGGATGGAGATGGGGGCACTTCCTGGGGCTTGGACACCTTTAGATGCCTGTGTAGTAGGGTCTGCCTGTCTCACGTTTTGTGGGAAGGGAACACCTCTCTTTCTGACTCAGGTAAATGTGTTCCTCCCTAGAACAATCTGTCTCAGGGTGAGTAAAGGACCACATGAGTTGGATTTTAGGTGTTATTTTTTATTTAAATTCAATTAGCCAACATATAGTACATCATTAGACTCAGATGTAGTGTTCAACAACTAATCAGTTGCATATAAACATTTCTGTTCCATGGATGTAACTAGACGGTATCGTTCTGAGTGAAATAAGTCAAGCAGAGAAAGACAAATATCATATGGCTTCACTCACACGTGGGACATAAGAAAAAGTGCAGAGGATTATAGAGAAAATAACAAAAAGTGCAGAGGATTATAGGGGAAGGGAGGGAAAACTGAATGGGATGTCATCAGACAGGAAGACAAACCAAGAAAACTCCTAACTATAGGAAACAAACTGAGGGTTATGGAAGGGAGGTGGGTGCAGGGATGGTGTGACCGGGTGATGGGCATTAAGGAGGGCACTTGATGTGATGAGTACTGTGTGCTGTACGCAACTGATAAACTATTGAACACTACATCCGAACTAATGATGTAGTTTGCGTTGGTTAGTTGAATTTAAATAAAATTTAAAAGAAGAGGAAAAGAAGAAACGTGTACCCACCTGACACCCAATCCCTCTGCCTTGCTATACACATGGATGAGCTTGTCTCCTTATGTAAATACTTGAGTATAGTTCCTAACACCCCCTTTTGTAGATGGCGACTTGGGCCATCATTTCCAGGACTTTCCAGGATGCATATCTGATTAGAGGGAGAGAATGACCCTAACCACGCAAGCAATAATGGTCTGGACCCTGGACTACTGTCTCAACATCCAGGTATGTGAACAGGTGAATCTGAAGGTTAAAATTGCAGCCCACAGTTGAACAGCCTGACAAGAGAACACAAGAGAACCTTCATGAGGTTTCCAAATCTTCATCAAGTCCAGCACAAACCTACTCAAGTAACTGGGGCTGGAGGACAATTCAGGCAGAACTCAGCCTAGGTCACTAGAAACAGGCTCAATGGGTCCTCACACCACCCACCCTGGGGACACCAAGAACTAGTGACTGTCACCAGTTCTCAGGATCTTTTAATGCTTCCCCTTCTCTGCGGGGACCGACAAGCAAATCACCTGGGGTGCTCCCAGAGGAATCGGCATCACAGGCAGAGGCCAGCGTGCTGGGTCTCCATCCTGCAGACAGCCATGCAGATGCTGTGGTCCCTCCTCTGCCTTCTGGCAGCTCCCCTGGGGAAGGTTCTGGGGGCTCTGGGATAGACAGGGGCCTTTCCCTGGGATGGGATTGACTCACCATGACTCTCTTTGTCCCTAGGTGTCCTGTCTCAACTTACACTTCAGGAGTCAGGCCCAGGACTGGTGAAGCCCTCACAGACCCTCTCTCTCAACTGTGTTGTCTCCGGGGGCTCTGTCACCAGCAGTTACTATTGGAACTGGATCCGCCAGCGCCCTGGGAGAGCATTGGAGTGGATGGGGTACTGGACAGGTAGCACAAGCTACAACCCGACTTTCCACGGCTGCATCTCCATCACTGCTGACACGTCCAAAAACCAGTTCTCCCTTCAGCTGAGCTGTGTGACCACCGAGGACACGGCCGTGTATTACTGTGCCAGAGGCAAACTGAGGAGACATCAGTGTGAGCCCA
>NW_023208248.1:0-536 GCF_002007445.2 Ailuropoda melanoleuca
ATTTCCTTCGCGTGGGATAGAAGCAAAAGCCACAGTGACTGTAGCCACGGCACCAGTAAAAATTATGACCATTTGTCACCAGTAAACATTACAGGTACTTTCAGTCTGTATTATAGCTGTTGTATATATCTCAAAATATCATTTATGCTCACCACTACTTTGAAATTAATGTAAGGTCAGAGCTGCGAAGGCTCTGAGATTTTACCCGACCTGCAAGCGGACAAGTCCACTTGCCACAGTTTCATGGATCGTGACAGAAGACCCAAAACTGGATCTGAGATGACAGACTTTATTTCTCACAGCAAAAAGGGGTAGCCAGAGTGTCAGTGTATTTGTGCTGTTTCCTGAATTTCATTTCCACCGGGCATGGTGGGTGGGGGGAGAGGCAGGTCACAGGAACACGGGTAGCAGATTTTGTTAAAAGACAGGAATTTAGGGCCCAGGGCTGGTATACTTTCTGAGCAAGCAACAAACGTAGCAAGCAGCAAATAAGCTAGACTGGTTGCCTAAGTGATCGGCTACCAGTGCTGTTTAGT
>NW_023208249.1:0-536 GCF_002007445.2 Ailuropoda melanoleuca
GTGGATGCTCTTGGGAATGTCATTAGGGAAAACTTTAGAAGATTTTTGGATTCACCCTTAAAAAAATGACACTCGAGTCTTTCAACACACTAAGGACAATGGCAGAATTCATCTTAGGCTTCTGAAGAAAAACATTTTCCTAACCGTTTCATTTTTATAAAACAAGGTCCTGAGTCTCTGGAGAGGAGAAATTCAGGCAAATAAGAATTAAACTGCTTTACTTACTAACATAGAGTAAGAGAAGCAAAAAGGTGACTCTCAAGGGTGGAAAAGTTGTAGTGATGCTCACTGATTTTTGTTTTCTCCAAAGGGCTGGAGATGGACATCTGGGGCTCTGGATAAGGGGGGAAGAGAAGGCTTGACAGGTGGGATGGGACCAGAGTGGAAGTAGAATCCCAGGCAATGGAGGCAGGGTGTTCCAGAGACTTCCTGGCAGGCGGTGTGGTTGGTGGCCACTGGGAGCACTGTGCCTGATAGTCACATTTAGGATATTTTTATTATTATCCTTCCTTTGTGATAGCCTCAGTTTCTATAAT
>NW_023208250.1:0-536 GCF_002007445.2 Ailuropoda melanoleuca
CAGAATCCCCTTTAGAGGACAAAGGGAAGAAATTTTTCATGGTTCCTGGTACCAGGAAGTGGTGTGTTTCTTCTGGAAAATTAATTTGCTTTTAATCTTGAGGACATGACAACTCTTAGAGATAGTCACATTTCCACCTTTACATTGTTGAGAAAAAATCAAGAGCCAACCTGAAAACGAAATTCAGAAAACCACTTCATTCACGTTAACATCAACAATACTAGATACTCAGGAATAAATTTAACAAAAGAAGTGTAGAACTTATACCTCAAAAACTATAAAACATTGTTGAAAGAAGTTAAGATCTAAGTAAATGGAAAAACTACGTAAGTGGCTCGTAGATCTGAAGACTTACATTGTTAAGATGGTTATACTCCCCAAACTGATCTATAGATTTAGCACAATCCCTGTCAGAATTCCACCTGACTTCTTCGCAAAAACTGACAAGCTGATTCTAAAGTTCACAGGAAATTGTAAGGGATCTAAAACAGTGGAAACAATCCTAAAAAGAAAAACAAAATAGAAACACTCACACT
>NW_023208251.1:0-536 GCF_002007445.2 Ailuropoda melanoleuca
TACATATATATATATGTATATATATATAAATATATGTATATATATTTTGGATATTAACCCCTTACAGGGATAGGATCTACAAGTATTTTCTCCCATAGGTAGGTTTTCTTTCCATTTTGTTGATGATTTCCTTTGCTGTGCAGAAGCTTTTTAGTTTGATGTAGTCCCACACGTGTTTATTTTTGCTTTTGCTGCCTTTGCTTTTGGTGTCAGGTCAAAAAAATCATACTGTGATCAGTGTCAAGGAGCTTACTACCAATGTTTTCTTCTAGGATCTTTATGGTTTTGGGTCTAACATTCAAGTCTTTAGTCCATTTTGAGTTAATTTTTGTATATAGTGAAGATAGTGGTTCAGTTTGATTATTTTGCATGTAGCTGGCCAATATTCTCATTTATTGAAGAGATCGTCTCTTCCCTGTTAAATATTCTTGGTACTTTTGTCAGAAATTAATTGACCCTAAGTGTGTGGATTTAATTTTGGACTCTCTTTTCTGTTCCATTGATCTATATGAGTCTGTTGTTATGCCAATACTGTA
>NW_023208252.1:0-536 GCF_002007445.2 Ailuropoda melanoleuca
GAGAGCCTGGGCCAAAAGTCCCACACTGAAGGATTCCATTTATTCCCAAGGAGCAAGTAAATCAGCAAAAGGTTTATATTTAGGGGAAATATAAAAGAAAGGGAGATCCCTAACTTTTACCCTTTCGACAACAATTTTGGTTTTTTGATTCAAATCTCTAGAATCATAGCAAAGGTAAGTATAATAAGCTACTGTTCCACTTATTGACAGAAACTTGGTCAGCCTCTTTATATGTCCACAGAAGTAAAGACACTATGATGGCAATCATGTGAACCTATTCTGAGGAGTAGAAAGATATATTTCCTAGGATTTCTGTATTTTGTGATTATGTTCCCCAAACCCTCTTGTACAGAACTTCAGAATTTCCCTACTAACAAGAACTCATTGCTTACTGTGTTTCAATAGCTAAGCCAAATCATTAGGCACTGCTAGGTCTATAAGCTAAAAAATAACAATGGAAATCTGCTTTTTCTTTTTGAAATATGTTATATATTATGACAAACTCATTTACACATTTCACTGTATGGTAGGAAGAA
>NW_023208253.1:0-536 GCF_002007445.2 Ailuropoda melanoleuca
TGGGTCAGAGAGTGACTTGCGTTTACTTCCTTTGGCATCTACCTGTTTCCCCTGGAGTCCGTCCCTGAGACCCCAGGCCTGGGGATGCCTGCCCTGGGCTCCATTCCTCTGACTGTGTCTCTCTCTGGAAGGACCCCTCCCCTCTAGACCTTGCTTTGGGTTCCTGGGAGTGCAGAATTCTCTGGTTCAATGGCTCCATAACCATTTGCACGGAGTCTTCTCTGGAAGTCTATCTCTCCAAGGAGGGTCCCCACTGCTGGGCACACACCCCTAGCCCCTGGGGGTGGCCAAGAGGTGGATGCTTTCTGGAGGGCTGCAAATGGAATATGAACATGAAGACTGTCTGTCCTCCCACACATGCACTCATGGGGCAGGATGTGGAAGCAGGGCTCAGCTAGGGGCAGGATTAGATTTCATAACGACCTTCTTCCTGTCCCCCCACCCCACCCCTCTTTATTTTGCTTTTCTATATTCCCATAGCCATTTCTCCATAGTGTTTGGAACATTACCTTCAAATGTTCATCAGTAATTTTACC
>NW_023208254.1:0-536 GCF_002007445.2 Ailuropoda melanoleuca
AGAAGTTCTTTGTAGATCTTGGATACCAATCCTTTATCTGTAGTGTCCTTTGCAAATATATTCTCCCATTCTTAGTTCATTTCTTTAATGATCTATCATTGACTGAGGATTTAATGGGCTTAATCCCTGCACACATGATCTCTTTTGATCCTCACAACCACCCATTGAGATGGGCTAATTTGTCCCAGGCTTACCCCCAAGGCCCAGGCTCTCAACCAGCCCACTCTACTAAAAGGTTATCAGAGAGTCAGTGCATCTGGACCCCATCTTAAGGTTCGGACCAAGGAAGCTGAGAAAGAAAGGAGCATGTCATGGTGCTATTTCCCAGAATACCTGCCCTGGCCAATCTAGGGATCTTTGAATAAATCTCTTTAATAAAGAATGGTCCTTTGAAAAACAGTGTTGCAGAAATTAGGCTCTAAGGAGTCCAGCCGGGCAGCTAATGGGGGCCACTTCTAAAGGGAAGTTTCGCCAAGAGAGACTCGAAGGGGCCAGACCTGAGGTGATTCATTCCTAGGATCAAGAAGGCACATCCA
>NW_023208255.1:0-536 GCF_002007445.2 Ailuropoda melanoleuca
GCGGAGACTTAGTAGAGACTCAAGCACATTGTGGCGGGTGAGAAGAGGCAGATGGCAAGCAAGGTCTGAGGCCAAGCCTCCCTACCTGGCTGCCAGGGGAGCCCCTCGCTCTTCCCACCAGGATGGGGAGGGGGCCGGGGAGGCCTGACCGCAGGTGCTCCATCCTCCCCTTTGCCTTGTGGCAGCCGGAGGGATTTTCCAAAAATGCAGATAGCATCATGTCACCCCTTTGATGAAAGTGCCCAGTGGGGACTCTTAGGATGGAATTCAAGCTCCTTAACAAGGCTTATAGCGCCTTCAGTGATCGAGCCCCTGTGCTCACCACCCCAGCCCCGACTCGGGATCACTCATCCCGAGACACGGGATCACCCATCACCATGGGTCTGTGGCTGCCCCCTACTCCGTGCTCCAGACGACTGAGCCACCGGTGTTTCCTGGAAGACACTGAGCTCCGCCCCCTGGTGGGCCTTTGCACATGCTGTGTCCTCTTCTGGGAACTACCCACACATGCACGCCGTCTTTCAGTCTGGCTGTCT
>NW_023208256.1:0-536 GCF_002007445.2 Ailuropoda melanoleuca
TAATGTAAGGGTAGGTGTCCTCAACTCTGAAGAGAGGTGACAGAGGTCGGCCCATATGACCCCACACGTCATGACCCAGCCTGTGGCCGTGGGTGTGGGGACGCCCGGAGGGAGGGCTGGTGGGTCAGGCTCCGTGGAGAGCACTGTAGAAGGAGCTCCTGCAGCAGGTGGCTGGGAACGGAGCCCTGGCAGGAATCGCGTGCCCCTGACCCGAGAGAGATTCCCAGACGGTAAGTTGAGGTACAGATTTTTTGTTTAATTTTTTTCTCTGTAACTGTGGTGAAATACACAGTTTTCTATCCTCACCATGTTTAACTGTGCATTCACTGAACTCTGTGGCATTAAGCACACTCACGTTGCTGTGCGGCCACCACCGTCCATGTCCGGAGCATTCTCATCTCCCTGAATGGAAGCTCTGTCTCCTTGGAACACCAGCTCCCCGTCCTGTCGCCCCGGTGCCCCCCACTCTGCTCTCTCCTCTGTGGATTCGACCACTCTGGGGACCTCATGCACGTGGAGTCACGCGGTATGTCCTG
>NW_023208257.1:0-184 GCF_002007445.2 Ailuropoda melanoleuca
GTTGGAAGCGGGTTTTGGCCGAATTGTCTTTCTCAGTGCTGTGTTCGTCGTGTTTCACTCACGGTATCGAAACCCCTTGATTCCTGTTCCACCTTCCATAAGGCCGTCGTGACTTCAAGGGCTTTCCACTCTCACTTTGTTTCTTGGGTCTAAGGGCTGGATCCTCCCCAGGCCCCTACACCCA
>NW_023208257.1:604-905 GCF_002007445.2 Ailuropoda melanoleuca
GTGTTTCACTCACGGTACCAAAGCACCTTGATTCCTGTTCCACCTTCCATAAGGCCGTCTTGACTTCAAGGGCTTTCCCCTCTCACTTTGTTTCTTGGGTCTAAGGGCTGGATCCTCCCCAGGCCCCTACACCCAATGTGGAATCGGGGTCCCCAGTGAAAAGGCTGCTGTTCGCTGGAGGTGTTTTCCTGGACGCTCTGCATTATTACCAATGAGAAGGGCGCTGAGTGCTCGAAAATCCTGAACCTTTTCATTCATGCTCCCTTACTCACGAGAGATGATGATCGTTGATATTTCCCTG
>NW_023208257.1:1185-1389 GCF_002007445.2 Ailuropoda melanoleuca
CCTTGATTCCTGTTCCACCTTCCATAAGGCCGTCGTGACTTCAAGCGCTTCCCCCTCACACTTTGTTTCTTGGTTCTAAGGTCTGGATCCTCCCCAGGGCCCTACACCCAATGTGGAATCGGAGTCGCCAGTTAAAAGGCTGCAGTTCGCTGGAGGTGTTTCCCTGGACGCTCTGCTTTATTACCAATGAGAAGGGCGCTGAGT
>NW_023208258.1:0-3488 GCF_002007445.2 Ailuropoda melanoleuca
CCCCCCACCCCGTGCTCTTCGGAAAGAAGTCAGTCTGTGCAGCCCACACTTGGGAGCAGGGAGTTGTTCTCACCTCCTTGGGAGTGCAGCGTCTACACACAAATTATTTGGAATTCTTCTGCATGGGAGATTTGTCTTTTCTCCCTCGTTTATTTATTTAAGCCTTTAAAAAAAATTTTAAGTCCTTTTTATCTGTATGGACTCATGGTTATTTATTTTATGTTTGGGGTAATAATTTCATACTTCCTTGTTTTGACGTCCCTTTGGACATCAGCGTGGCGGGGGGCTGTTTGTTTTTAAGCATTTCCTCACTTTCTGGCACCATGAGATGCTCCAGGCTTATCTCGTATATCTCCCGCTCCAGTGGTAGATTGAACCATTTTTCCAAGGAGCCCAGGGGGTGGCTATTTTCATTATAAGGTGATTACTCACCTTCTATAAGGATAAAAGTATTGGTGCATGCAAGTTATTTTATATAATTTGATTGACAATTCTTCAGGAACATGCCTTTTGCTAGACTCAGCTATTTTAAAAACTGTGTCTAGCTTGTAAAAATTTCCAGTGAGGCTTCATTCTAGCCAGAATATGCAAAGCCGTTCTAAGAAGTGTCTTTATCTCCATCCTCATGATGAAAGGAGGTCATTGGCGATATTGCGGGGTGTTATAAGGATTTTGTGGCAAAGCCTGACATGGTGGAAAGAGTTCCAGACTGAGATTGGAAACTGGGTTCAGTCCAGATGTTTCCTCTGCACCCTTGTGCACTTGGTGAAGTATCACTGTGCTCTTTGGGCCTCATCTATAAAAGAGGTGAGTGGCTGAGCTCATTTCTAAGGTTCTATTCAGCTCTAAAACGCTGTGCTATTAACAGCAGCTGCATTAACTTTGGGATGGCAATAGCTTTGAGGAATTCAGGGTGGGAGATGTGGGCAGGAATAGGAGTGTGAAAGGGCAAGCTGTGACTCCAGGATGAAGAGGCAGATCAGTGATAAAAATGTCGAATTTTAGAGTTGGCTAGTGAGCTCCGGGTAAGCAGTGTCATTAGTGATCGTATTAAATATTAATGATAATATTAAAGTCTTAATCTCGATTTTAATGTAACCTGCACCGGCTGCTCTAGATGCCTGGCTGAGTGTGCTTTAGGCTTGTGCTTCTCAAACTTGGCTGCACACTGGAATCACCTGGAACGCATTCAGAAGTACTGTTGCCTGGGTTCCAATGTCAGAGATTCTGAAATATGTGCTTTGGGGTGCAGCAGAGGCATCAGCGGTTTTAAGTTCTCCCTGGCCTCCCTCCCATTCTAATGACACCGAGTTTGGAAAAGATAGACTCTAGATGCTCTTGTCCCTCTCCCGTATAACATACAGGTCTCCTTAAGGGCAGGGACCATATCTTACTCATCTCTGCAGTCCTCAGAGTACATTGTGCAGAGCAGCTGATGAACAGAATTTGGACAGTGTGTTAGTTTCCTATTGCAGCTGTAATAAATGACCACCAACTTCATTGCTGACTACAACACAAATTAATTTTCTTACGTTCTGGGGGTCAGAATTCCAAAATGGGTCTCACTGAGTAAGACCAAGGTATCAGCAGGGATGGTCCCTTCTGGAGACTCCAGAGGAGACTCTATTTCCTGCCTTTCTCAACTTTTAGAGGCTGCCTGTCTTCCGTGGCCCATGGCACCACTGCACCCCAACCTCTGCTTCCACTGTCATACTGATCTCCTTCTCTGACTCCGACCTTCTTGCCTCCCTCTTCTAAGGCCCACCAGGGCAATCTCCCCATCTCCAGATCCTTAATCACATTTGCAAAGCCCCTATGGCCACGGAAGGTGATATATTTACAGGTTCCAGGAATTAGGACAGGACATCTTTGGGGGGACATATTCTACCTACCACAGATAAAGACAGAGCAGCTTTGCAATTACAGGCCCACACGTGGAATGAAGTTACCACCATACGTGGCATCTCTTTACTTTCTCTTTCTTGTTTTAGTTGGGTTAGGATTTAATCAGAGACCGTCTCTGTGGAAAGTTATACATCCTAGGAAAATTTAACATGTTGCAAAACAGTGAGGAGACTGGGAACAACAGAAATAAAGAGCAGATACATATCTTTCAATGATTCAGTAAAAGGATATTCAGAACGGTTAATTAGCTGCGGGGAGTTTTAAAGGGCAGGCAGGCCAAGATGCTCAATCACTGTGGCAGAGGGCTGTGCCTGCAGGCCTCAGGGGTGATTGGGATCTCTGCCTTGCGGCTTCCTCTCCTCCCACCCACTCCGCCTTGCTCCCTCAGCCTGGTTCTGCTGGGGGACTACAAGCCAGCTGGCACCTCCAGCCCCACTCCCCGCTCTGCAAGCAGCTCCCTCTCTCCTGGACAAATCGCATAAGGGAGGGCCAGCAGATAACACATCTGACCCTGAGTCCGAGGCAGTGTCAAATGACTGGGGTGGGGGGGCAAGGCTGTGTATATAGCCAGAGAAGAGTCCTGAAAGATATGGTTTTAGATAAGGGTCTAAATGCACCGGAAGGCAGAGGCCACTAAGGAAAAATGTCTTTTTGCTGAGGGACTACTCTGACCCTATTACCTCTCTAGGGGCCCTATTCCCTTCTCCCACCAAAGCCTCAAGATGGCTCTTTCCAGCTGGTCTCTGTCTTTTAGGACAGTGGTCTCTGTCTTTTACCCAGCCATCTCCTTCCCCACTGAGTTGGTCAAGTCCCTGCTGCTGAGAACTCCCTCCAGCCAGAGCTTGGCCCCAGCTATTGCCATGGTGACAGCCAGCTGCTGCTTAGCACCAGCCTGGGGACTGGGCACAAAGAAAGAGTGGCCAAGAGATGTGCACACTGGGCTGCTCTGCACTCCTGGAGGCCTGGGGGTGGGGGTGGGGGCAGAAAAGGCCCCTTTAGGGATTGTTGGTAGACCGCTTTATTCTCTCAGGGAGGAGCCAGGAAGTTTGAACTGTCTTTTGCTCCACACTGGAATCCAGGGTTATAAAGATAAGGCTCCTTTGCCAAGGCAGTTAGGTATTTTACACACATGCATTCATGCATGCATTCTTTCACATTGGTATGCTCTTCCATTCTCAAATTTGACACCATTTTGACCCCCAAGAGAGTTAGGGATCTGGGAGTGTGCATCTACTCAGGCCTGCTTCAGCTTTAACACCTGCCCTTTGGGGGCACCTGGGTGGCTCAGTCGATTGGTCATCTGCCTTTGGCTCAGGTCATGATCCCAGGATCCCAGGATAGAGCCCTGCTTTGGGCTCCTTGCTCAGTGGGGAGTCTGCTTCTCCCTCTCCCTCTGTCCCTTCCCCCTTCATGCTCTCTCTCTCTTTCAAATAAATAAATAAATAAAATATTTTTAAAAAACCCTTCCCTTTGGGGGCGCCTGGGTGGCACAGCGGTTAAACGTCTGCCTTCGGCTCAGGGTGTGATCCCGGCATTCTGGGATCGAGCCCCACATCAGGCTCTTCTGCTATGAGCCTGCTTCT
>NW_023208259.1:0-536 GCF_002007445.2 Ailuropoda melanoleuca
AGCATCTAATGTGTGGAGGCCAGGGATGCTGCTGAACATCCTACCATGCACAAAGACAGCCTCCCACAATAAAGAATTATCCAGTTCAAGATGTCAGTAGTGCCAAGGTTGAGAAAACTGGCCATAAGATAAAACAGGTATGGCCTGGCCCTGTGAAATCCCAAAAGTCTAACCAAGAAAGAACACTGAGCAGAAGTCAGACAGACTTTGTTTTTAAGGACTTTGCACACACCAGACTCACCACTAGGCACTAGGGATACAAAGATGAGAAAATTACTATGGGAAAGGCAGTGGGAGAAAGAGAAATAAAAAGCTCTATAAAGAAACATATAATTACAAAATGCTATAAAGGAAAATATCTGGGGACTTATAAGAGGAATTTGACTTAGTCAGTGGGCTAGAGAAGATTTTAACAATAAGTAGTATTTCAACTGGTGCCTGAATGCTTCTCTATTCTCCGTCCTCCATTTCTTTAGGTAAAACATTTTCCCTATAGTTCTCAGGTCAGTTTATTTACATGAACAGATACTAAGTAC
>NW_023208260.1:0-536 GCF_002007445.2 Ailuropoda melanoleuca
CTCCTGGAGGAAGGGGCAGGAGCTGGGCAGGAGGAGCTGGCCACAGGAAGCGTTCTCAGAAGAGCAGGGGGCGAAGACGAGGCAGAGGCCGGAGTAGCCGGTCACCTGCTCGCTCAGGGAAGGCTGCTTGGGGACGCTTGAGAACCCGAAGCTCGTTTGATGGGGGTGCCTGTGCCGGAGCTGGGGCTGGCTTCCTCCTGAGGGCTGTTTCCTGAGGGCATCCTGTCGCCCTGTCCTGGGACTCCCCGGGCACTCTTCCCCGAGGTGTGCTCTCACAAAGCCGCGGTGCTGGCCGCACGTCTCCACAGGAGGCGCTGCGCGAGGAGGACGGCGCTGACTAGTGAGCAGGGAGGGGGCTTCCCTAGGTAGAGGCGAGGGCTCCTCCAGCAGGAGACCTCCTGTTTCTCACCTCACACTTCAGCCCTGTAGTCGTACTTTTGTCTTTCCTGGCCTCTCTGGGCTTAGTTGATCATCTCCCTCTTCTGTTTTATTTCTACTGCTGACTCACTTACTACACCTTTTGGTTTCACCTTTCC
>NW_023208261.1:0-536 GCF_002007445.2 Ailuropoda melanoleuca
AGTATGAAAAATGTATGTAATATTGATTCAGTATTATTAATTGCTTAAGTGTGTATTAGTAGGTATTTGAGTATTAAATATTTACTTAGTATTTATGAAGTATTAAGTATTTTCTATGGCTGGTCACAGTTCTGGACCTAGGAATTAGAAATAATTTGGTATGGGGTGCCTGGGTGGCTTAGCTGTTAAGCGTCTGCCTTTGGCTCAGGTCATGATCCCAGGGTCCTGGGATGGAGCCCCGCATCAGGCTCCCTGCTCGGCAGGAAGCCTGCTTCTTCCTGTCACATTCCCCTTGCTTTTGTTCCCTCTTTCACTGTCTCTGTCTGTCAAATAAATAAATAAAATCTTAAAAAAAATAATTTGGTAATGATCACAGGCAGGCACTGTGCTCAATGCATTGCTAAGATAACATTCTTTCATTTGATTTTAACCAGAATCATGTAAAGTAATCACTACTCCTTCCCCCATTTTACAGATGAGAAAATCAAGGCTTAGAGAAATCAAGGAATTTGCTTGAGGCCCCGTGGGTGGTCCAG
>NW_023208262.1:0-536 GCF_002007445.2 Ailuropoda melanoleuca
AGTCTTCTGCAGAGGACTAGTCTGCATAACCAGCTCACTTAGGCCACTGGTTCAGGGGCAGGAGGGCCTTCCAGGTAGGGTGCATCCAGGGCACCCTGAGCCTCTGGCTGGCTGGCCTTTGGGGATGCAGGCGTATCTTGTGTCCAGAGCCCCTCAAGATCAGATGGTGACCATGCACAACGTGCAGGACAGAGCCTCTGGCTTGTTTTGCAGGTGAACTTGGAGGCCATTGGGGAAGCAGCTCTACCAGGCAAGATGACTGTGAGGACAATGCAGACACAGGATGAGGCTGGAGAAGTCTCTGTCTTTATACAGGACATCCCCGCATTTGTCCGGTTCCCACATCCTACGCTTAGTGGTTCCTTCTACACAACCCAGTGCACAGAACAAGAACTTGGGATAAGGGGGTGGGGCAGCACATTAATTGGCTTCTCACACTTTGTAATGAACAAATAGGTATTTTAGCTACTCTAGTACCTATTTTTCATAACCTAAACTTCCCCTGCTTGTCACCATCTCTTATCTCATATTTCCTC
>NW_023208263.1:0-536 GCF_002007445.2 Ailuropoda melanoleuca
AGGAGGTCCCATAATTATAAATGAAGCGACCATTATGAAGACGGTGAGGACGATCACATGTTTTGAAACACTTTGGTTCTGGGACATAGCGAGAATTGATGCATGTAGCCCTGTGCCATGTTTGTCTGTTTTCAGCCAGAAATCCACGATTACAAGAAAAGTCAACTATTTCTCTCTCCCATCTCGGAAATGGCCTGTACCTGTCATAACGATGATCAGACATTTTTCCATTTTCTATATGGATATAGTCACAACCCTTTCGTTTACAGAGGGGAGGGGGGCTCCAACCATTCGCAGTGCACTTGGAAAACTTTCCTGGACCCCCAAAGATAAACCCTTCTTCACAGATTATTCTGATTTCATCATTATACATATATTGAGGTTGACTAGGTTGAAAGAGGCCATTCGTCACTTGTGGAGGGCGACACTGAATTTCTTTACACTGAAGCTTTGTACCCCATCCACTCTCAGTACATAATGCATCTGATCTGTCACTATATGTATATCCTTCATCACAGGAGAATCGTATTCTTTCG
>NW_023208264.1:0-536 GCF_002007445.2 Ailuropoda melanoleuca
AGGCTTTGAGGGGAGGGGTTGTTTCCTGTTTATTTTAAGCTATGTTAAATTCCTTGTAAGGCTTACGTTGCAATTTGCGTATTCCCTATCTCAAAATGGCAGAAAATTGTGTTGCTGATTCTTGGTCATGGTTGTTAGAGGGTATGTGGGGGGACAGAAAAATGGGTTTAGGGCCCTTTCCCTAAACGAGGCAGGGATGTATATACAGTTTCTCCTCTCACACCTGACAAAGTTGCAGCATATGTGTTTCTCCCTGCTTAAGTTAAACCCAGAACCCATCCTTGGCCACTTCTCTGCCTGTGTGTGTGTCTGTGACAACTGCAGCTCGGACTGCATGAGAGACTCCAGTGCAAGCATTTTTCTTCCATGTTTGGGATGGTGCCACTACGTCCCAGGGCTAACCCTAAACATTTTGCTGCATGAAGGAAAGAACATCTTGTTCCCATCTGTAAAAGCCAGTTAGACTGGTAATTGAACCTTCTTTTACTGGTTAGACTTCCATTTCTATCATCATTGAATGCAGGCTACAATAGGAC
>NW_023208266.1:0-536 GCF_002007445.2 Ailuropoda melanoleuca
ATGATTATCAGTTGTGTAACCTTTGGCTAAAAACTTACCATCTTACAACCTTTTCTCACTGGAAAATGGGGACACTAAGAGTGTCTTCAGCTGTTTCAAAGACTGAATAAAGGTAATTCTGCAAAACAGCCAGGAAAGTGACAACTCAGGAGGTTCTCAAAACATGTTACTTTACTTCCTGTCGATGTTTCTACTAGATTGTAAGCTCTGCAGGGTAAGCAGAAAGTCTTACAAATCTTCATGGGCATCAAAAAAAATTCCACAACACCTGCATTTCTGCTCGGGGGTGTTAATTCCTTCTTCCAGATAAAGATCAACTTAGCTTAGGGGTGCCTGGGTAGTGCAGTCAGTTAAGCGTCTGACTCTTGGCTTTGGCTCAGGTCAAGATCTCAGGGTCTTGAGACCATCGAGCCCCATGTCAGGCTCCGTGCTCAGTGGAGAGTCTACTTGTGATTTGCTCTCTCTCTCGCAATGTCCCTCCTGTCATACTCTCTCTGTCTCTCTCTCTCAAATAAATAAATCTTAAAAAAAAAAAA
>NW_023208267.1:0-536 GCF_002007445.2 Ailuropoda melanoleuca
GACTCCTAAGTTTGTATCTCTGATCTGGCTCTCTCCCTAATTTTGGTATCCAACTGCCTACTGGGCATTTCTACCTGAATGTCTAATAGGCATCTCAACATTTTACATATCCAGAACTAGACTCCTAAATCTCACAAGTTACCAAACCTGTTCCTCCTACAGTTTTCACCATCTCAGTTAATGACAACTCCATTCTTTTCATTTGCTCATAATATCCTTGGAACTTCTTTTTCTTTCAACCTCTGTATCTAATACTTTAACAAATCTTGTTATTTCCATCTTCATAATACAACAAAATCTAACCACTTCTCAGAAGCTGCACAATTAATATCCTAGACCAAGCCACAAGTTTCTCCCACCTGGATTATTGTAATAGCCTTTTAACTGGTCTCCTGCTTCCACTTGTCTTTCCGACAGTCTGTTCTCAATAGAGTAGCCAGAGTGATTGTTTGAAAACAGATGTCCCTTCTCTCGCCAAAAGTCTCCAAGGTTTTTCATTTCATATATCAATGAAAACTGTTCCTTATAAAGTAGTA
>NW_023208268.1:0-536 GCF_002007445.2 Ailuropoda melanoleuca
ATAACCAGAAATGTGAAACCAAGCTAGTCAGATACTGCCAGTGGGGAATGGAGATGACAGTTTGAGATGAAAGTGTTAGCTGGCTTCTTGCTTGAATCAGCTCCTGCAGGGATGTCCTGGGGATCTGGGAGGCTGTGCTTAGAAGCAAGTGTGTGTGTCCTAAACTAAATGTCTCAAGTTCAACAACAACTTTTAGGTATAAGAGGACGTTCTCTGAGAACAAAAACTATGAAACAGCTAATGACGACTCCTGTGGGTGCTATCGCTCCAGGTTGCAGATGACACAGGACTGTTATGGGGGGAGGGGTATGGAAGGCAGAAACAGACTATGAAAAGTCATTTAGTAGGAGTCAATGCTTGTGGAAAAACCGTAGCCTCTAGCAAGTTGGTTGTGGGAAGTCAAAGTACCTTCTTTATTCATTCCCTTTCTACTTCCTGTGTTCAGATTCTTGGTCCTTTTTTCTATTGTTCTCTTAATGGGTTTTGTTGTTTGTTTGTATGTTTTAAAATTTGTGTAAGCCATTTATGTACTTAAG
>NW_023208269.1:0-2931 GCF_002007445.2 Ailuropoda melanoleuca
TAGTTCTGTGATAGAAGACATTGTCTCTGGTTATTTTCTTTTTTGGGATTTCCTCCTCCTTGTCATTCTTTCAGTGATGGTTGAGCAAATGGACCAAGTTTAAAATGTCAACCATGACCCAAGGAAGATGCACCGTAGTAAAATCTGGAGCAGTCAGACTCTACCACTGAAAAAACAAAGCTAAAATGAAACACAAAAATAAAGTTGAAGAAAAAAAATAAAAATTATATCATAAAAGAATAGACAATAAAATACAGAGGGAGGTGAAGAGGGGCTATAATCTCTCACAGAGCAAAAAAGCACATTTCAGTTTTTCTTTGGTGAATTTTGTTCTGTGTGTTAGAGGACACTACATCCCAGAATCACTAGGAAAGTATAACTTGCCTATATGCAAAGGAAAAACTGAGTAGAGTGAAAAACTGGCTAAATGAAAGCATATATCCAAAAAAAAAAATAGGTGTGTAAAAATACACGTTAAGGAGCGCTTATGAAAAAATGAGTTGGTATAATAGACATGTTACAAAACACAGTTGCTTTTTTGTTTGTCGAGATCCACATATATATTCTTACATCTCAGGTTGATTTCGTGGGTGTTCCAAATGTTTTGATAGATATCCATCTAAATTCAAGGGAGTTGTTTAAATGGGTCCCTACACCTCCGACATCTTGCCTCAATTTGCCTTTCCTGAGTGAATTGTGGACTGTATGTTAGAAGACACTGTAACCCAAAATTGTAAATAAATCAGAACTTTTATATATATATATACATATATATATGTATATATATATGTATATATATATAAACAGTAAAATTGAATAGAGCAAAAAACGGGCTAGTATAGGGCATAAATTTATAAAATGTAAATGTGAAAAAAAAAGACAAAAAGTGACTTAAAAACCTACATTGGGAAATGAGAATCTTTTTGAAATTTGAACAGGGTAAAAAAAAGAAAAAGTAAAGAAAAGAAAAAGAGAAATGTAAAAATTTGCCTGAAGTATAAAAGAGTTGTGAGGAAGCACCTGGAGCTTGGTATATTATTTTCCCCTCGTGCTGGAGTTTTACAGTCCTGTGGGAAATAAGCTTGTTATCACCTGTTCTTCCAGTCTGTCTTCTGGGGGAGGGGCCTGCTGCCTGGCTTCTCAAGTGTCTTTGCCTGGGTGGAGTTTACCCATCCCTTGCCGCGTGTATCAGCTTAATGTGAGCTGGCCTTCTGAGTGGGGTTTTTGCCCCTGGGAGCTTACTGCTTCTCTTTAGAGGTTCTCAGCAAGTGTGGCCTTGTGGGAATTTCTGGCCAGAGCCTCAAGGTCGTGGTCCCCTTTGTTCAACAAACATTTGAAGTCAAATCATCTCCACTTCTGTGTGTACCAAACTCCACAGACTGTGCAATTCATGCCCACTGCAACCCTCTTGGGGGCGTTCTGGGGAGCCACGATCGACTTTGTGCTTTGTGACCTTACAATTGCTACTGGCTGTGGGCTTGAGAGTGATGCTCTTCCACGGCTGCTAGATCATGGCTGGTGCCACCCCAGTGTCCTTTCAGGGATCACACCACTCTGAGAGCTTTTGCCCAGTTGTGGACCTTGCCACTTTGCATGCCAAACCACTGAATCCTGTGGTTCTCCACACCCGCCCCCCCATACCTCTCCTGGGGTAGTTCTGGAGACCCACAAGCCTCTCTGTCCTTTGTGACTTTGCAATTGAGAGGAACTGTGGGCCCCCTCATGCACCCTTTTCCATGGCTTCCAGGTCATGGCTGGGTGCTGCCCGAGTGTCCTTTCATGGGTCACACTGCCCTGAGAGATGTTTTCCTGTTGTGGGCACAAACACTTTTAGATCTGCCCTGGATTGTTAAATGGCCATCATCTTCTAGTCCTTTGCTGGGTTTTCAGGCAGACTGTGGTCTCCCAACCAGCCTGGCTCGCTGTTTATGGTGACCAGAGCTGAGAGTCCCTTCAGGACTAGGTGATCATAAGCAGTCTCCCCTCTCCACTGTTTGAGCTCTGTATAGGTTCAGGCCCCCCATTCTTTCTGAGTCTCTTGGAATAGAGACCACAGTGATCCATCTAGAATTCTGCCCTGTTCATTTCCTGTGCCCTTTTCAGTAAGGGAAGTCTCTCACTGGTGCTGATCTGTAAGGTCTCAATACTTTGTGCTGGTGTTATATCACTTTCTGGTGACCTACTTATGGTGGCTCCCTCTTCCCTTTGTTTATCTTCAGATATTTCTCTTGAAGATTCAATGTTCCTCACCTCCTACCTTGCAAAAAGTAGTCGTTTTTCTGCTTGTAGAGATTGAGAAAAATCTTCTTACATCTCAGGTTGAATTCATGTGCACTCAGAATGGTTGGTTAGATACCCAACCGTATTCGAGGGATCAGCTGAAAAGAGAACCCCTACTCTGTCTCCTACTTGTCCCCCTACTCTCAAAACAAGGACATTGAGTTACACCCTGGACCGGATTGGTTCTTTTCCTTCTTTCTTAATGTTTTAAAAAGTTTGATTTAAATTCAATTTAGTTTACACATAGTGTATTATTAGTTTCAGAGGTAGAATTTAGTGCTTTATCAGTTGCATATAACACCCAGTGCTCATTCTATCAAGTGGCCTCCTTAATGCCCGTCATCCAGTTACCCCATCCCCTCTTTCTCCCCTCCAGCCACCCCCATTTGGAACACACAATTTTGAGTATAACTTCAGGATTTGGATGGGGGAATGTTCCTCCTAGAATTCTTGTGTCCGTGTGTGTGTGTGTGTGTGTGTTGTTGCTCTTTAACATTTTATTTTGAGATCATGTAAATTTGCAAAAACATCGCTAAAATAAAATAAAGAATTCCCATATACCCTCACCCAATTTCTGAAATTTTTTTAATAATAGTTTTTTATTATGTTAGTCACCATAGAGTACATCCCTAGTTTTTGATGTAAAGTTCC
>NW_023208270.1:0-1149 GCF_002007445.2 Ailuropoda melanoleuca
ACGTGAATGGCTTGAATGCTCCCATAAAACACCACAGGGTTGCAGATTGGATAAAAAGACATGACCCATCCTTTGGTGTCTACAAGAAACTCATTTTGAACCCAAAGATGCATTCAGACTTAGAGTAAGGGGATGGAGTACCATCTTCCATGCAAATGGACCTCAAAAAAAAGCTGGAGTAGCAATTTCATATCAGATAGATTGGATTTTAAACTAGAGGCTATATGGAGAGACCCAGAAGGGCACTATATTATTCTTAAAGGAAGTATTCAACAAGTGGATATGACAATTATAAATATATATGCCCCCAACAGGGGAGCAGCAAGATACACAAGCCAACTCTTAACCAAAATAAAGAGACATATAGATAAGAACACAGTAATAGTAGGGGACCTCAACACCCCACTATCAGAAATAGACAGAACACCCTGGCAAAAACTAAGCAAAGAATCAAAGGCTTTGAATGCCATACTCGACGAGTTGGACCTCATAGATATATATAGAACACTACACCCCAGAACCAAAGAATACTCATTCTATTCTAATGCCCATGGAACATTCTCAAGAATAGATAATGTTCTGGGACACAAAACAGGTCTCAACCAATACCAAAAGATTGAAATTATCCAATGCATATTCTCTGACCACAACACTCTGAAATTGGAACTCAACCAAAAGGAAAAATTTGGAAGAAACTCAAACACTTGGAGACTAAGAACCATCCTGCTCAAGAATGACTCGATAAACCAGGAAATCAAAAATCAATTTAAACAATTTATGGAGACCAACGAGAATGAAAACACAACACTCCAAAACCTATGGGATACTGCAAAGGCAGTCCTAAGGGGGAAATACATAGCCATCCAAGCCTCACTCAAAAGAATAGAAAAATCTAAAATGCAGTTTCTATATTCTCACCTCAAGAAACTGGAACAGCAACAGAGGGACNACAACAGAGGGACAGGCCTAATCCACTCACGAGGATGCAGTTGACCAAAATTAGAGCAGAAATAAATGAATTTCAAACCAGAAGTACAGTAGAGCAAATCAACATGACTAGAAGCTGGTTCTTTGATAGATCCATAAAATTGATAGACCACTGGCAAGACTTATCCAAAAGAAAAGAGAAAGGACTGAAATTAATAAAAT
>NW_023208271.1:0-536 GCF_002007445.2 Ailuropoda melanoleuca
CTTCCCTTTTCCCGCAGAACAGGCTGGAATAACCCCCTCGAGAAGTGTGCTTGGTATTTCTTCCTCACAACAAACATTCTTTGTTGAAGATGAGAATCTAGCGCTGGGTGGGGAGACTGACAGCGACTTGGCCGATGTGCGGTACTAGGCAGGTGTCTGATGGGTGGAGATACCGTCACAGCTTACCCACCCACAATGCACTCCATCAAAACCCAGGACCATGACGTACACCTTGTTCTCAACAGACCACAAAACAATGTTCTGCTTCATCCTGGAAGTGTGTGGGTTTCCAGCCTCCAAAGACACTTTCAAAATTCTAAAGTAAGAGAGGCACACGTTTCAACCACTAACCAGAATGCACGGTGATGTCTGATCTCGTGTGTGTCTCTCAAGTATGAACAAGCCATTAAGGATCACCGAGCTTTGTAGGAAGACTTCCAAGAAAGACCGTGATACAAATTTAGAAAGAGAGAAAGAAGAATGAAAATCAGAGCAAAGGCCGCTAATGCAGACTGCGGAGGAATATTTCAAAAATC
>NW_023208272.1:0-536 GCF_002007445.2 Ailuropoda melanoleuca
CAAGGGGGCAGCCTGGGCCACGTGCTTATACCTGCCCCAGCCCCCTCTCCCTGAAAGGGCAGAAGAGATGTGCACATGTGTGCACATGTGTTTAAAGGATCTGACAACAATACCGGAAAGCAAGAAAGACAGCCAGCAGCCTAGACGTTCGGGTAAATTCCGGGAAGACACAGGCAGGTGGGACAGGTTGTTGGAAAAACGAAGCAGAGAACTGGCGGCCCTGTGTGTTGGGAGTGGGTGTGGCTCTCACCCGAGGAGCCCTGGAGAAGCCCCAAGTTCCAGCAACAGAGGGCAGACTGTGCACAGAGCAAACACCGGGGTACACCCTTGAAGAACTCCGAGCTCAGCCCTGGGGGCAGCTGAAGCCTGGGCCTAGGCTCTGCATCAGGCGGCCAGCCTGGGGCAAGCTCCTGCTGAGGTCGAATAGAGAGGCCCAGTGGAGCACGAGCCAACCCTTCTCCGCTGCGAGGGCACGGCGGCGGGTGGGCAGAGGCTTCTGCCTGGATGGAGGCCCTGTGGGTCTGGCCCTCCCGCCA
>NW_023208273.1:0-536 GCF_002007445.2 Ailuropoda melanoleuca
CACATGAAGATAATAGCTCTGTGTTGGGTTTTCATATTCCCATTAGTCTTTAGGACCTCCAATGAGGTTGGCATTGGGACTCCTATCTTACAGACAAGGAAAATGAGTCACAGGGAAGGGGGAGGTACCCTTCCAAAATCACACAGGTCAGCTGGGTTCAGAGTGACGGTTGTGCCCTGCGCCCTGCTCCCTGTCCTGAATCCTTGCATGGTACTCCCTGACCCTGGCCAGTGCTTGCTTCTTGAAGGTGCCAGAGCTCAGAGAAGAGGGACGGAGGTCATTGGGGTCTGCAGGGAAGGCGTCTGAGAAAGAGGGGACACTGAGGAGAGACCGAGGGAGGAAGACTGAATATTTGCCCTGAAAAAGTAGCCCCAGGAAGCTTTGGACCAAAGGGAACACCTGGGCTGTCACTTTGGGAGGCATCTTACAAGTTATCCCCTGTCACAGGCGGGCCCAGAGACCCCGCAGCTTCCCTGCCAGCTTGCTGTGCGTGCTCCGCCCTTTGCAACCTGGGGACTGAAGCTGAAGTTAATTAG
>NW_023208274.1:0-536 GCF_002007445.2 Ailuropoda melanoleuca
ACATCTCTGTCTACCCAACAACTTGAGTATCATAATTGTTTGTTTACATGATTGTCTACCACCTTGAGTAGGTTAGCATACTAATTTTTATACCCCAAGTCTCTAATACAGTGTTGGGCCAAGTGCCTCACATATTTTTAATGATTTAATGATGTTTTAATGAGTGATAATTTAATGAATGAGCCCAAAAAATAACTATGAAGGGCTGATGTAAGGGAATAAGATTAGTCAGGGCTCTCTTTAAAGTGACAGAAGACCACACTGAGTTCCCTTAAGCAAAAGTAATATTTACTAGGAAATAATAAACTTAGTTCTCTACTATATCTATTGGGGTTTAATTAGAAGACAAAACCATACCAGTAATTTGAACAAGAAAAATATTAATACAAAGATTAGGAAAAGGTAGTTAATTATTTAAAGTTGTAAAAGAGAACTTCAAGGTATAACAGGGTAGCAATTTCAAAAAGTGGCTGCCACTGTAGGGCTGAGAAAAAAGTGAATGAGGGACATGGAAACTTCAGGGAGGGGGCTCCTTC
>NW_023208275.1:0-536 GCF_002007445.2 Ailuropoda melanoleuca
CATAGCTGATTATCCCCTTATAATAAATTACCATAAGTGAAAGTATTGAATCAAGCTCTTGAAAAATATTTCCAGATACTCTCTTAAAGAATTCCATGAACTTATACTCTCAATGGCAGTTTTCAAAGGTATCAGTTTCTCTGCATCATTATCATCATAATATAGTTAATATTTATTAACACTTTACTGTGAGCCAGTCGCTATACATGTTTTTTCTCATTTATTAATCAAAATAACTATGAGGTAGGTACTCTTGTCCTTATTTACAGATGTGGAGAGTAAGGCTCAACAAACAAATTTTCAGCTAGCAAGTAGCAGACCTCTGGCCTTTTTCATTGCAAAGTCCAAGATTTTCATCCCCATACCCCTACATTCACTTTGTATTGATGTTTTAAAAATTGTCATTTTGATGGACAAAATATAATAATATGTTTTTATTTGTACCTTTGAATATTAGTAGACTTTTTCTTTCAAATGTTCAGTGATTCTTTATGTTTCTTCTCTTGTCAATAGTTTCTTCATGAGCTTTAACTTTT
>NW_023208276.1:0-536 GCF_002007445.2 Ailuropoda melanoleuca
CATCATCCCTCTGCAGAAGAATTTTAAACGTTTTTACAAATTGTGGCAAACATACGCTCAATTCGTTGGTCCCTAAAAGCTCTATTCTACCTCCCCATCCCACTTTGCGGGGATCAAGATGTCTCAGAAGTTCTAAAGAGTCCAAAGACAGGTGACGTGGTTCCTGGGCCATCAGGAGATCTGTGACAACGCCACATGAGCCATCCTTTGGCCTCTAAAAGGCTTGAGATGAAAATCCTGGTGAATTATCTATGTATTATAGGAGATTAAAATCAGGAAAGTGAATAGAAATGAAGAGCTGGCACTTGCAGGGATGAAAGGCCCACCGCACCCTCCCGCCTGCATGGCACCCCACCCTCAGTGCACCCCATGCACCGGCAACCACCGCAGCCCCTCGGTACAGATGTCTCCTGCCTGATCCTGTATCTCCAGTCTGGAAGAAAATCACGGGCCTCTGAACCTCCATCATCAGCTCATGCAAGACACAGCTGCAGATCGCCTTCCGAATAAATCCCTCTCTGTTGTCCTACAACATG
>NW_023208277.1:0-536 GCF_002007445.2 Ailuropoda melanoleuca
CATCCATTGACACCCAGTGTCTCCCCACCCCCCGTCCACTGACCCCAGGGTGGGCATCCCCCCTCCCCCATCCAGTGACCCTCAGGGGGTCGCCCCTCCCCCATCCCTGACCCTGAGGGTGGGCGTCTGTCTTCTCTGTATCACTGTCATGACACCGTGTGACTGCGTGTTGGGGGTCTGACCCTGGTTCTTCCATCCCCATGACAGCTGGTGTAGCCAGGTCCATGGAACCCACGACTCGGACACGTGGGTTGTTCCATGCTCTGTTCTGCTTTCCCACGGGCGTGTGTCTGCCCCTAGTGTCAGGAGGGGTTACGCACACGTGTGGGGAGTCTGAGGCTGTGTGGGGTTACATGGCAGCAGGGTCTCAGGACTCAACGGCATCTGTCCCTTCTCTCCCCATTCCTGGTTTTGTGCTCCAAATCTGGGGCCCCCCACCTGGCCTTGCGCTCTTTGCAAGGACGCCTTCGGTCCTCAGTGCTGGGGTCACGGTTCCCGACCCAGCCGATACTGCCGCCGTGGGTGCCATGGGTGCC
>NW_023208278.1:0-536 GCF_002007445.2 Ailuropoda melanoleuca
GTGTGTAACAAAAACAAAAAAAATCCTCACCAAAAAACCCCACAAACAAAACAAAAAGAGCAACCCTTCTGTCTTTCTCAGACTGCTTCTTTCTAGAGCAAGGATGACGGAACCCATACAACACATACGATGCATGGAAACGTTATCACATTATTTATGTTCCCATCCTCTGTGATGGTATCTCCTTCATCAATCGGACTCAAGAGATTGGACACTGTCCTCCGTCCCCTAGCTGCACAAAACCAGGAAGGAAAAGTTTTCGGAAAACTCTGAGAATATCTGTAAGTTGTCAGTTCCACCATACCTAGAATCCATCGTCTTTCAGAGGTAGGTTGACAACTGCAGTTCTGGAAAACCTAATCCATGTATCTCCTTTCCAATAAAGTCATCGACTTCTCAAGAGGTCAGGATGAATACAGGTGTGCTGTATCCTTTGGGGACAGTGCGTTCATGTTTCCTAGTGAGCATTGCCCTGAGCAGTTTTCGGAATAGAGCCCATTCAAAAACAACAACAGGGGCGCCTGGGTGGCTCAGTC
>NW_023208280.1:0-2372 GCF_002007445.2 Ailuropoda melanoleuca
TCTGGGCCTGGGACAGAGGAGGGATGTAATCTGAACACTCCTTTGTCACAGGTCACCAGGGTGTGCTTGAGGGGACGGTAGACGTAAACGGAATTGAGAGGCAGGGAAGACTGCAGAGAAGAAAGGTGATGCGCCACAAGCTCCCGGCAGTGGATCAGCTGGGAGCTATCCATCTGGGTCAGGAGGGGAGAAAAACCACAAAGTTGATCATGTAAATATTAATGCAGACTCCTCTGTCATTTTGCTGGCCACTTTCCCTCTCTGTGCCCTCTGTCTTCCCCAGCTTTCTTTTCTCTCCCCATACCTTCTAACCGAACCTCATCTATCCTTCCGGCCTACACATCATTCTTAGGAAATGTGTCCAAATCTGTACTTCTAATGTCAGACTCTTTGGAGCTTAAATTCTGTATATGCAATTATATGCTGAACATCTTCATGAAAACAAACTATTCTCTTTTGTTCACTGTATATATCCAACACCTACTTTTGTTCAGTCTATTCCCTCTATCTAGAAGACCCTTCACCTCACCCTCTTTGCCTCTTCTAATCTCTTCATGAAGACAAAGGAACAGATAAACACAAAATTTGTTAACAATTTAGGGAAAAATCCAGAAGCATGAAAAAATTGAAGGGATGGGGAAGATCACCTGGCTAAAAATTTAAAACAATTTAAGTATTTTGTTTTTAAAATAGCAAATCGGAACTTTTGATAAATTATATTTTTGTAGAAAACAGCACGCTTGAGCAACGTTAACAAATGTTTTTAATTTGGAGGTTTCACTAATTCCTTCTTATCCTTCAGGATAGTTCAGATATCCCATCTGAAGCTACCCTTGATTCCCCCTCGCCCCTAAACCCAAGGTCATCTGTTTCTATTTCAACCTGTCATCATACACCACATTGTATTAAAATAACCTAACTTAACCATTTAGATTTTCCTTTATAGACTATAAGCCCCCAAAAGGCAGGCATTATATCGTCGTATTCATCTTTATTCCCCAAGTTTCTTTTCTCGCACAATGACTACATAAGGAAGGCTTTCAAAATCTTACCTGTGGTAGAGTACAATTACTCCTTAGTCTCTCTCTCTCCTACTTGCCCTATAATTATAGCTCTAGTTAAAGTCATCTTCCTCTAGCAACATACATTTCTCCCCTATTCAAATATTTCAGTGGCACCCCAATGCCTACCAGAAATAAGCTAATCCCTTTAGCTTTGTATAAGGCTCTCCACAATCTGACCCCAACCTTTTTCAGGCTTATTTCCTGGCATATCCCAAACTGTGCTCTCCATTTCTGCCAAACAGGCCTGCTCTCTCTGTTCGGTGCAAGTCTTGTCCTTTCTTACTCTACTCCTGCTCATCCTATTTCTACCTGTTGAAGCTGTACTACCTATTCCTTCCAGGTCTGGCTAAATGCCACCATCTCCAGGAAGCCTACTTAGACTATTAACCACCAGGGATCACTTTCCAGTCTTGTGTATTTTTTAAGTATTTTTGGACATTTCTTAACCACATCTTATTCATACCCTATACAACCTACACTACACCGCTTGACTGTTGGCAATACCACAAAGAAAATAAAGGAAAATAGCATGATCCCAAGAATAACGAACACATTTGGTCACAAGCCTGTTTTTATCTCTAAAAATATTCATTACTTGTTACAGAGGAAAAGTATCAGTGGAAAGAAGAATGGAAGGCAGTTGTTACCATCACAAGTACAAATGTTAAAATGCCTATAATTTTCGAAAAAATACACGAAAATGACCATTTTTAATTTCTACGATTTGGTTCACTGATTTTTTCCCTTACTTGAAAGACACTAGATAACACCCTAAGGGTAAAATACTACTAGCCAGTCTTAGAATTCCTTTTTTTCCCTTAAAATAATTCATAATACTTAAAGATAGTCCCCAACTATTAAGCTTACAACTGTAGGCGAGGGCTTATCACGTCCCAGGGATGCAGACAACCTGAGCCATGCTAAAAACAGTGGAACAAAAAACACAGTGGAGGGGATGGGGCTTTAAAGTTTCCTAGGGAGTTAGGTACCCTTGTCAATACTTCAAGAAGCCTAAAAAAGGGAGGTAAGAGAAATGAAAGAAATTGGGAAGTGAAAAAAAGGCTATAGTATAAAAATTATTTCTGAAAAGTACCTACTTTAACAAACTGTTCCTTAGCAAATGACTAATAGAGGCATAGAAAAGTAAAAATATCATGAATATTCTTTTTTTTTTTTTTTAAGATTTTATTTGGCAGAGAGAGACACAGCGAGAGAGGGAACACAAGCAGGGGGAGAGGGAGAAGCAGGCTTCCCACTGAGCAGGGAGCCTGATGTGGGGCTCGATCCCAGGACCCCAGGATCATGACC
>NW_023208281.1:0-1782 GCF_002007445.2 Ailuropoda melanoleuca
GGGGCTGTTTCCCCACCCCTCTCCTCTGATCCAGAGGGGATGGTGGTTGAGAAAACCTGCCAACCAGGCCTCCTTGCTCACAGCACAAGCAGCTTGGCTCCAGATTACTCATTTCAGACTCAATTTGTGGCTCTGCCAAGAGCAGCAGAATCCCCGGAGCATGTAACCCGATTACTCCCACCCCTGTCCCAGGTCCTGGAGCCTGGAGCACACAGCAGGCAGCCTCCCAGGACTTACAGCTGCCCAGCGAGCCAGGGCCTGCCAGGAGCCTGCTGGGCCTCCAACTCTGCTCGGAAGTGCCTGCCCAGCCTGGCCCTGGCTCCTGGATAACAAGGACACCCTTGGCTTTTGTCTTCAGGCCACTGAGACAGTTTCCTGCTGCGGGGCCAATGGTCCCGATCGTTATGACAACAAGTTTGGCCACACTCACTGCCCACATCAGCACGATTCTAAAAATGCCTCCATTCAGGTTCTGGGCCTGAGGAAGCTCTGGGTTAAGCCCTCTATGTGCATGGTTCTTTGTGGAACCCCAGCGCTGTGTCTATTATAAGACAGAAGGCCCGGTGGGGCCTACATGAAGCAAGCCAGGCACAGACACAAGCAGGGATACCGTCTCCTATTTGCTGAGCACTTACTGGGTGCAGACACTGCGAAGGTGTTGACTTGTGGAACCTTCCCCACAACTAGATGGGTAAAGAACAATGATTGGCTCCACTCTCAGATGAGGTTGCTGTGGCAGGGTTGGAGCTCAGGTGAAGCCAGACACTGTGACTGAAGGGCACATGCTAACTCCCAGCAGAGATGGAAGGAAGCCATTTCTCTGAAGTGTCTGGACCTGGCAAATCCATAGGGACAGCATGTGAATGAGTGGTTGCTAGGGACTAGGGATGATGGGGCATTTGGGAGGTGAAAGCTAAAGGATAAAAGGTTTCTTTTGGGGGTGACGGTGTTCTAATATTATGCTGATGGTTGTGTGACTTCGTGAATACACTAAAAACCATTGAGTCAAACACTCTAGATGGGTCAATTGTGTGGTATGTGAATTATATCAGAATAAAGGTATTAATAAAGAAGAAAAGAATTGATGTTGCAGGCTGCAGGCTACATAAACCTTTGCTATCACCCCTTATACCCCAGTTAAAACCTAAAAATTTTCATCTTGATATTGACCCCAGGTGTCAGTGGGGTAATCCTGAACTNAAAATTTTCATCTTGATATTGACCCCAGGTGTCAGTGGGGTAATCCTGAACTCTAGATGGCAGGAACTGTTGGATCAAAGCCTTTATTTGCCTTGCTCTGAGCCTGCTGTCCTGTTTCTCTCATGTTGCCAGGGAATATTTTGTCTTTCACATTCCAGCTCTGCATTTCTACGGGGTGGGGGAGAGTCTAGGGTGGTTTTAATCCATCTAGCTGGTACCTGAGCAATACTTGCAGTCTGAGACTCTTGGGGTGATCTGTGTGGGTGGGCAGAGACCCTCACCCTGTGGTCCTTTCTCCTGCTGCACCTCTTGCCCTCACAGTGGTCTAGCTTTTGGGAGAAGTCTGCACACAATCGGCCTGGGGTACTGTGCTGAGTGCCACCTCACCTGCATGGGCTCCTGCATCTGATGTTGCAGAGAGGGTCCTGTCACCTTTTACTCTTGAATTGTATAGCACAAGACTTTCTTACAGGAAGGGCAAGAGAGAAGACGAACCTACTGTACCACTTTTTAAAAAAGATTTATTTATTTTAGAGAGAAAGCATGCAGTGGGGAGGGGCACATGGTGAGGGAGAGTCTCAA
>NW_023208282.1:0-3498 GCF_002007445.2 Ailuropoda melanoleuca
GCTGTTCATCTGGACGTATGAGGGCAGGATTTATCTACTTTACTGGTTAGCTCTTTGATGGCCAGAAAAAAAGAAGCACATACGTAAATACTTCGTAACGAGAGACAAAACTCCTTCACCAAGCACAGGAATGAGGTGGAAAATCACTGGAGTACGATCTTTCAGCTAGAGGGGGAAGATCCAGTAATAAAGCAGACAGAGAGTTAACATTAAAGTACAATAAAATGCCACAAAACCCAAAAGCTGGATAGACAGAGAGACAAAACTGGATTCTTCTGAATGTGCCCCAAAAGAAAGTAGTGTTTCAACAGTTCTTTTAACGCGGAGGTTTAGCTGAAGGATGTCAGAAGGGGAACAAAGATTGTCCTGTCCAAAGTGTGAGCAGGAAAGGAAAACAGAAAAACAAAGTTAGTGGATCAGAAATACAGATTTGAGTATAGAATTCAACATGATCATTTCAGTCATACTCAGAGAAACACATCGTAGTAACATTTTTTACTATGAGGAATGAAAATAAAATGCTGAAGAACAAAACTACAAAGACTCCTCCATGTGCTGAGCTTGATTTTACTCCCAAACAGAATAAAACTGGCTTGTTGGTGACCAGTGCAAACGCTCAGGGTGCAGTGAACAGAACTGGGTGCTGGCCTAGGCTGGTGGGAGGCCTACAAGAGGTGAGGTCTGTGCCAGCAACAACCTCTTTCCCGGCTCATTCTTCACTATTAACAAAAAAAGAAAGGGCCAGAAAGCAGGACCAAACCTGGAGGTGGGCTGAGGAGAGGGAAGTGTTTGGAGAAAACCGGGTAAATCAGGGAGGGTCACAGAATGAGGAGAGCCTAAGGATCAAGGAAACTTACTACCTGGAGGCCAGGTGTACTGACCGATTGATGTGTCTTTCAAAATCATGTTGAGCCCATCTTCAAGTCCAGGTTACTAATATGTACAAAATGAGTCTAGAGTGGTAAGGGGCCTTATATATCATTCAGACCCTCCAGCTCATAGACGAAGAAATTAAATAAGTAAATAAAAACACAACTGGACTGGAGAACAGGAAAATATTCTTCAACACATAACATGTAACTCTAGGACATAAGATGCTAGACTCAGACATTTTTATCACCCATTATAGTTTTCTGAATGTAACATACTTAATAAAAGCACAATAATAAAGAGAATACCCACATGCCCAGCCTTACAGAAGTTTTCAAGAGTCATCTTATTCTTTAGTGTTTCATTCAGAACTTATAAACACCTCAAAACTTGTACTGAGAAGGGAAATTGTTCACCTTTTTAATCTCTAGACAGAATTCTGACAAATATTTACAATATTAAGTTTTAAGTTACACATTTTCAAAAGTGACCATTATTATATCCCTGATTTTCTTTACAAGGCAAACAGAAGTGGGGTGTTAAGGTAAAGGTCAGAATGCCCAAGAGTCAGGGAGAACAAAGGAAGAGGAGGAGGGACAGGTTTCTGCTTTCCTCCTGGGGCAGAGGGACCCGAGAAGGGTACTGCGAACCTATGAGTTGATGTATTTATTCATATGCCTTCACTTTGTTCTAAGCAAATAACTAATCTTTTAGCAGAAGCAGCAGCGTACGAGGAACTGTCTAAAAGTGGTGATGGTGACGGCAGTAGAGACTCGGTGGAAGGCAGAGGGGAGGATGAGGGGGCCTCCCGGGATTGCCCACTTCCTCTTTCGGATCGGGGAGACCGAGAGGGAGGAAGGATGTGTTAAGAACCCCAGTGTAACCACCCTAGAAAAATACTCAGTCTCTTAAATTTGTCTTTTTTTCTGTTTCCTGCCTTCAAATAGCACAGCTCTGGTAGGAACAGGGAGGCTGGCCCACTCCGATCCTGTTAACCACTGCTTGGCAAATGCTGACTCAAATGCACATTTTAAGGCAGACTGTATTTTGCTGACTGTTGGCAGGAATATTCGGAAAGAATTTCAGTGTATGGACTTTAAATCTGGGACAGATGACGGTTCTCTAAAGCCACTGTACAAGCACGAGACGGTAAAGCCGGTAAACAGTACTCTGAACGGGTCTGCTCACACGGCTGCCGTTTGGGGATGTTTTCAGCACTCTCCTCTCTCGGTCCACAGTGCCTCTTTGGACTCTTCTCTTTTCTCTGGCTCCCATTCCCTACACTAACCTGTGCTACATTCTTTTGTTTCAAGACATGGTGGCGTGGCACTGGGGCAGGTCGTGGGCACGCTTGTGTGATGTGATCAGGTAGGAACATCTTCAACAGACAGAAGAAGCACTGACTGACTGTTCGTGTGTACCTATGAATATTAGAACCTGCTTATTAATACAGAGAAAATGCATGCTATTTGATTAGAAACCTTACTAAGGCTGACTATTTAAAAATGGTTTGTTCTAAAAGAAATGATGAGCTTTTAGAAAATAGTAGGATATAAAAATGAAAAATCCGCTTTGAATTTGTCCACAGGAACAAAAAAAAGGTCCTTGCTAACTACCACAAATGTAAGTTTTCTTTTTATAACTCAGGTTAAAAAAAACACACAAAGAAAACATTGAAAAATAAATAGAATTGCAACCTATTTAATAGAAGGGGAAAAAATAACCGTGGGACTTCACGGCGGCTCATGCAGACGCGCCATGGAGCCGGACTCATTCTCTTCCACCTTGCGGCCCGTACAGGAGCTGGAGAGGGAAGGCCGCCCACGGGATGAGCGGTGCTGTGGCCTCCTCAACGCAAGGTTAGCTGACAGCAAGGACCAGGGAGCCACGTAAAGGGAGAGTCACTGTCATGAAAGCTGTTAGGACAAGGGCTTAAGTTCAAGACAAACATTGGGGTTGAGTGCAGGCGCCAATCCTGGGGCTCTGACAGGAAGGTGATAGAGAATTAAGAAGGTGACAGAAAAGAGTCATGTTTTTCTTCTTAGAGGCTGGACACCAAATATGACAGGAACTGTAAGGTTAATGAAACAAAGTATCAAATAGCACCAAGCTGTTATTTCTCTAAGTGTTCCTGTGTCTCATGTCATTAAATATAGTATTTTTTAAGAGTACCACGCTTAGTTGGTTTAACATAATTGTTTTTAAAAGGTTAACCAAATAAAAGTGTTATCAAGTTCACGTCTCTTAATCACATCTATGAAGTTTAACTATTTGTACATTAAAGGGCAAGAAAGCTGTAACTGAGGAACCTGGAAACAAATCTCGAGCCAGACAAATGCCTAGAAACAGCCTCTTGTGTGCTAAAGTCCAAAATATTAGAGCTTAGCGGAAAAACTAGCGAGATCTGAGCGCGGTCTGTGATTCAGTTAATGGCACTGTCCCAGTGTGTGTCAGTTTGGACGACACACTATGTTTATGTAGACAGTGTTAACGGTACTGGAACCCGGGTCACGTGTACACAGCAGCACAGAGTTATTATAGATCTGTGCTATTTTTGCAGCATTTTTCTAAGTCTAAAATTATTTCAAATAATCATTTTTAAAAAGTTTTAAAGTAAATGTCAAAAAA
>NW_023208283.1:0-536 GCF_002007445.2 Ailuropoda melanoleuca
CAGTTCAGTGGGGAGTCTGCTTCTCCCTCTCCCTCTTCCCCTCCCCCTGCTCCTTCTCTCTCTCTCTTTCTCTCTCTGTCTCTCCCTCTCACTGTCTCTCAAATAAATAAATAAAATCTTTAAAAAAACCCAACGTTTGCTCAGGCTGGTTATGTTTTCATTTAAGGCTGAATATAAGATGTATATAATAAATCCTAATTTCTTTTCCTTTTTTTTTAAGAAGAAAATGTGGGGGGCTCACTGACTAGAGGAGGATAAGGGGAAGACCAGTTATGGTAGAACCAATGAGACTGGCTTCTCACTTGGACTCAGTAGAAATGGAGAGATGCAACTTGATTTGATCTGCTTGCTGCAGGAAGAATTAAGACATAATGATGGACTGCATGGGGGAGGGAAGGGAGGAATGAAGAGTGACTCTTGGGTTTTTAGCCTGAGCAAGTGGATGTTGCCATTTACTGAAATAGAAAAGACTTGAGAGAGGAGCAGGTATAGAAAGTGTGTGGAGGTGGGAATTAAGAATCTATTTTGGATGTAGG
>NW_023208284.1:0-6330 GCF_002007445.2 Ailuropoda melanoleuca
GGGCCCACGTGGGCCATGGATGGAAGGGTGTGCACTGGCGTGGCCGTGCCCCTTAGCCACGGCCTTGTGGATCTGTCTTGAGCAAGCACCACGCACCCCGTGTCCATTTCCCCTTGAATCCCTGTGACAGTCTTCAGGTAGATGCTTCTGTTCTCGTTTTGGGGTGAAGGAGGCTCAGGGAAGGTAAGGGACGTGGCCGGGGTCCCCTGGCGGGCGGCCGTGGNGATGGTCCATGTCAATCTTTTACACTTGAGTACTAATGAGGCTCTGATGCTGATTGGCTAACCGGGGGCTAATGTGGAGATAGGGTCTCACCCTGTGTGGCCCTGACTTGGGAGACTAGCTCTAGCAGGTGTTGCTACCTGCCTGGTGGAAGCAAAGTCTGATCCGCTAAGTGCAGGAAGAAACAGCACATGCAAGGCCCATAGGGGTCCTTGTGGTCAACCCCACGTCTTTTAGTTCCAGCAGTAGCCCAGACTGGGACCGACTGCCCAGAGTCTTCCTCCTTTGGACTCCTCATACACCTGTTGCACATAGGGCCCTGTCCTGGTTTTGGAATCCAGGGTCACCACCGAAGCCCTCACGCTTCGCAAATTCCTGGCAGTTCCTACATGTGGGGCTTTGGTGACAGAGGCTGGATCCGAGGCCTGAAGGAGCAGGTGCCCCACCACATCGGGGCTGCAGGAGCCCTGGCACCAGGCTCGTCTGTGCAGTCAAGCTCCTAGGGCCCACGTGGGCCATGGATGGAAGGGTGTGCACTGGCGTGGCCGTGCCCCTTAGCCACGGCCTTGTGGATCTGTCTTGAGCAAGCACCACGCACCCCGTGTCCATTTCCCCTTGAATCCCTGTGACAGTCTTCAGGTAGATGCTTCTGTTCTCGTTTTGGGGTGAAGGAGGCTCAGGGAAGGTAAGGGACGTGGCCGGGGTCCCCTGGCGGGCGGCCGTGGAGCAGCACCGTGACCCCCGGCCTGTGCTTCTGGCTGTAGGGTTCTGGGTGTGTGGCTGTGTCTCCGCCCGGCGGGAGGCTCTGCGGCAGGGCTGGGCTCTGGGGGGTGGCGAGAGGCCCGCCGGGCCCCTGGGGCCGGTCCCTCCATCCCTAGCTGTCAGCAGAATCCTCTGACCATCCTTCTGGGCCAAGTGGGGGGCACATCGTCCAACCTGGAACGTTGTTCAGGGCCCCAGCCTTGTCAGGTGAGGGAGACCCGTGCCCGGGCCGCGGCGGACACCCTGGACCACCCCGTGAGAGAGGGGTGGGCGCCTCTCCGACTCCTGGGTCCTGACAGTGAGGAGACGCTGCCCAGACACTGTCTTTACTGTTTCCAATTTAAGATCGGATCATAATTTCTGAAAAATGGACAGAAGGGAGCACGAGGGGGCTCGGTAGAGGGTCCCTTGCTGCTGTTTTAGAGCCATAAGCATAAACTGACCTGTCCTATTAGTGCCTAAGCGAGGAGGTTGTAGGAAGGTGGGGTCACGGAGCCCTTCCTGGGAAAGCGGGTCCCTGTCCTTAACCTCCCGTGGGAGCCGCAGGGGGAGCATTTGAGAGTTGATGAGGGTAATGGGGATTTCTCCCACGGGGGGTGCAGGCCTGGGGCCACGGGAGCGAGGGCCCCTTGGGGAGGGTGGCCAGCACCGGTGCTGTAGGGGCCTGAGCTGGCGTCCAAGGACAGGGAGGGCCGGCTCCCTGAACACCCTCCCCAAAACTTCTGGGCTGGAGATGGCATGGACGGTCACAGCGCTCTGAGATGTGACATCACTGGGCTCCTGTTTTTCCCTCTAATGACAAAACGTGCATTTGTGGTAGAATGTATGAAATGGTGAAACTCACACCCAGGGCAATAAAAATCATTTGTACCCTCGTGGCTCAGAGAACAGAGTGAGCACGCCAAGGTTGTTCCTGGGCCTTCTTGCTGGGCCGTGGCTTTTCCCCGTGTCCCCATGTGTGTCTCTGAAGGGAGGGCTCCCAGATTCTTGGGAGCTGCTGCGGGGATGGTGGGGGGACCCTTCCCAGTCCTCTCCTGGCAGGGCAGGGCCGAGGGTCTGTACTGGGGTGACCCAGGGGTGGGCTGCCCCCTGCACTGCACCCGTGCCCCCGTGCCTCCTCCGACCTCCCAGGTGCAGAGCTGGCTGTGCCGGCCGAGAATGGTCACCGTCCCCCACTGGCCTGTCTGCCCACGGACCAAGCACACAGCCGGCCACCGGAAGAGAGATTATTCCACAGGGAATCTGGGGGCTAGGGGAGACTTACCCACAGGCCCCAGCATTGTCTTGGGCCCCCGAGAGGTTCCGGGTGGTGGATGGCTTGGTGAGAAACCTGCATGCCCCTCAGGCAGCTTGCTCAGGGGAGGGGCTGTGTGGGGGGGCCCTCCAAACTCAGGATGTGTTTTGTCCTGGTCAGGGGCTTGGTGGGAACACTCGAAGGTGGCCAGCCACTCCCGCAGAAGCAGATGGGAGCCAGTGGCCAGGAGGAAAGCTGGGGGGCCTGCGGGAAGCATTTGAGGTGTCAGGGGAGCCCGTCCTGGGACTGTCAGGGCTGATCCGGACCCGTGCCAAGGCCTCCGGGGAGGAGTGGAGATCGGCCGATAGGTCAGAGGGCCCGTGTTGAGCTCCCTTCTGCACCCTACTTCGTGAGCCGGGCCGGCTGCTTTCCTGTGTGCGGACAGGGAGTGTCAGCCCTCCTGGCTCAGCCCCGTGTCCGGAGGCCGGTGTCTGTGCCGTCCTGCGGCGGGGCCGGGGCGCTGGGAGCTGCACAGAGGTCCCTGCCGAGCTCTCACTGGGTCACCGTTGTGCCGTTTGTGCCGNGGAGGAGTGGAGATCGGCCGATAGGTCAGAGGGCCCGTGTTGAGCTCCCTTCTGCACCCTACTTCGTGAGCCGGGCCGGCTGCTTCCTGTGTGCGGACAGGGAGTGTCAGCCCTCCTGGCTCAGCCCCGTGTCCGGAGGCCGATGTCTGTGCTGTCCTGCGGCGGGGCCGGTGCGCTGGGAGCTGCACAGAGGTCCCTGCCGAGCTCTCACTGGGTCACCGTTGTGCCGTTTGTGCCGAGGTGTGTGTCTGGGGTGAGATGGAAAGCTCCGGGGAGCATGGCAGTGTTAACCCAGACGGGCCACCGAGGGAGCCGAGGAGGGCCCGGCTGCGCCCCCGGGACAGGCTGCCGGAGCTGGGACGGCCGGCTGCAGGCCCCGGACCCTCGGCTTCCCACAGCCCTGGCGCCCGCGGCTTCTTTCATCTAAGTTCAGCGGTTCTCATGTTTGAGAACAAAATTACCAGTTGTGCTGATAGCTTCACAGTGAAATTTAAGAGCAAACCTGTTTAGCAGTGACGGGTCTCAGATTGGAGAGGGGATGAGGAGCGGGCTTCTGCCGCGAATTGCTCTTGGAGTAACGCCGTACTTTGGGAGGAGAGATCGGCCGTACGCTTGAGTCTTGCTCAGTCCACTGTGAAATTTAGGGGAAGGCCCCTCCTCCAGGAAGCTCTCCATGTTCTGCCCACCCACACTGTGACTTGCGTTCCTGTGGGAGGGCAGGAACCCGCCGCACTCCACTCCTCCCCGGGCGGCCCAGAGGTGTGCGCGTGGGTCCGCGCGTGCGGGGTCTGTGTCCCTCCTGTGCGTGCACACATGTTCATTCCAGCATCACTGCTCGCTGCGTGCTTCTTCCCCGGCTGGTGGCTGTTCCCGTGCAGAGGGCTGCCCCGAGGAAGAGGAGGGTGCCCGTCCTGCCCCGTCTACTTGCAGACTTAAAAGAGCTGCGTTCCGTGGAGGTGGGGTCCTCTGCAGATTTGTCAGACATCTTCTTTCAAGGTGACTTTAAAAACCGCCCCTGAAATTCATCAGTGCTGTGCCCTGGCGTCCTGGCTGGCGATGCTGGGGCCGGACAGGAAGGGGTGCCCGGCCCAGGTGGTGTCAGCGTGGACGAGGACTCAGGGCTGCCCGGCGGGGCAGGGACAAGGGAAGGCGCCGCCTCCGAAGACCCCACCCTCGGTTTCCTGGCACTTCTGTGAGGCGGTAGGTCTCCAGGGAGCGTGTCTCCGTCCCGGAAACCCTGTGCCGGCCTGAGCTTGGTGTCAGGGCGCTGCCCCGTGCTCTGGGGGGAGCCCCGGGTCGCTGCCTGTATGTGCCAGCTCTGGACGCCGTGAGCACACGCTCCTCTCAAGTTCCAAACTGCAACATTTTCATCTCAACGTAACACTAAGTTTGGAAAGGTGGCGGTAGGCGTTGAAAATTAAGCGACACCTTTTGGCATCTCATGTTGGTGAGAAGGCCAACTGATTATTTTTATATTACAATCCCCAGGCGTTGTCAAATTGATTAATAAATTCGCTGAAAACCCATTACCTCTTAATAAATTAATCTTGGTAGTCGGAGGGTAACTTTCCTGTGACCTTTGAATGTGGGCTCTCCGCTCATCTGCGTGGGGTCGTCGTTCTCCCCGTGGACAGTGACGTGTGTGCTGCTGTGGCCGTCACGCAGGCCCCTTAGAAGTGCGCCTGGTTAGCTGCCTTCCCGTGGGTGCGGCCGAGCGTTCCAAGGCAACGTGGAGAGGGCCCCTGGGTCTCCCCAGATGGCTCTTGTGCTGGCAGCGTGGGAGCCCCCTGGCCAGCCCCCTCCCCACCATCAGCCCGGGGACTCATCCCAGATGAGAGTCACCAGCCGAGGCTCTAGGGAGCTCCTGAAACCGAGCTTCCTGGTGGACAAAACAAAACAGAAAATTCGCTGGGCGTGCGGCTCTCGTTGTCCGTTGAGGACGTTCAGACAGAAGTCGCAGGGTCGTCGAGTCCTGGCCATCACCGTGGCCGGTCATGTCCAATCCAACCCGCAAAACCACGCAGGGTTGACACTGTCCTCTCCATGCATGTGGTGAAACCGTGAGTCCCGAAGGTGGGCCTGCCCCACCTGGCCAGTGGCAGGATTGAAGGCTAGCCTGAGCCACAGGCCTGCCCTCCCCAGGGGTGCCTGGCCGAGCAGAGCTGGCTGACGCAGGGTCGAGGTGTGCTTGGACACTGCACAGGGTGGAACCCGCTTCCTGCCCCTGGTCATCAGCCTCCCTGCCTCCCCTGGTGCCCTGGCCTCAGACCAGAGGACCGCTGCCCTTCCACCCTGCCCTGGGACCCCCTGACTCCCCTCCGGCCTTCTCTGGAGACACTCACCTCCCCCTGCCCATCATCGGCTCCCTGCCCTTCATCCCTCCTTTCCCGGCATTGGCCTTGTCAGGGTCACCATCCCAGTTGCCACCCCCAGGGCCACCCCCGAAGCCGGCTGTGCTCGCCCTCCCCATACCCGCTGGTCCTCCTTGTCCCAGGGTGGCCTCTGTCCCCTGTGTACACGGCACCATCCCTGTGCTGAGCCCTGGTGTCTGGAGTCTGATGGGAGGAGTGAGTGAGGCATTGGGCTCCATGGGGCGGGGGGTGGGGGTCATCCCGAAGTTTCCTGGAAAGACGGGGCTCAGACCAGAGATTGTGTCTGGTCTTCCCAGCAGCGCTCCCCAGCCGGGGCCACCGGAGACCTCTGTCAGGCTTTGCGGGCAGGCGTCTGTCGTCCAGGGTCCGAGGCCAGACCGCGGTGCTGCCAGCCCCCCCCCACGTGCACTGCCATGCCCTCCGACCCCGCCCCCTCGGCCTTGACCTCCCCTGTCAGGCGTTGAGGAGAAACAAAGGCTGGGACGCAGCGGCAGCCGGCTCTCCAATGGGCCCGGCGACGCTCCACCATTAACTCGGTGGCGTGCTAGCCGAGGACTANACAGCGGCAGCCGGCTCTCCAATGGGCCCGGCGACGCTCCGCCATTAACTCGGTGGCGTGCTAGCCGAGGACTAATTAAACCAGATGGCGGTGGAGCCCGAGTGGAGGCACAGAGACGGTTTTACATTTAAGTTGATCAAAATTAGGTGCAACAGCATATGCTGGGGGAGATTAAGGACGTTTAACTACGTATTAACGGCTTCTCCCCATCCCTTTCGCGGTGATGTCAGCACAACCGTGCCCCCTGTGGTCCCCTCTCTGTCACGGGGACCTCGGGCCTGGGCTTTAGGTGTGATTCAGGCGAGCTCTGTGTTTGAGGCCGACATCACCGCCGTCGAGCAGGGACTGACCCCCGGCTGGCATCGGGCACCCGCGGACGTCTCCCAGGCCAGGGCGGGCCCTGTCGGAGAGCCGTCTCTGTGGCGATGCGTGGTGTGACCGTGGCTTTGCAGGGTCAGCCCGCGTCTGCAGGACGGCCCTGCCTGCCTCCCTTGTCCCATCGTCACCACGCCCCTGGCTGAGGGCACCGGGCTCAGAGGCGGCAGGTCCCTCAAGGACGCCCCACCCGCCCTTGATTTCTGGGGCCGGGCTGAGCTG
>NW_023208285.1:0-173 GCF_002007445.2 Ailuropoda melanoleuca
ACAAAGAAACAAGAGCTTTGAATGACATACTAGACCAGATGGACCTCATAGATATATATAGAACACTACACTGCAGAACAACAGAATACTCATTCTTTTCGAATGCACATGGAACTTTCTCCAGAAAAGACCATATACTGGGTCACAAGACAGGTCTCAACCGATACCAAAAG
>NW_023208285.1:249-810 GCF_002007445.2 Ailuropoda melanoleuca
TTTGAAATTGGAACTCAACAACAAGGAAAAATTTGGAAGAAACTCAAACACTTGGAAACTAAGAACCATCCTGCTCAAGAATGATTGGGTAAAACAGGAAATCAAAAATCAATTTAAACAATTTATGGAGACCACCGAGAATGAAAACACAAGGTCTAAAACCTATGGGACACTGCAAAGGCGGTCCTAAGGGGAAAATACATAGCCATCCAAGCCTCACTCAAAAGAATAGAAAAATCTAAAATACAGTTTTTATATTCTCACCTCAAGAAGCTGGAGGAGGAACAGAAGAACAGGCCTAACCCACACAAGAGAAAGCAGTTGATCAAGATTAGAGGAGAGATCAATGAATTAGAAACCAGGAGCACAGTAGAGCAGATCAACAGAACTAGAAACTGGTTCTTTGAAAGAATAAATAAGATCGATAAGCCACTGGCCAGACTTATTCAAAAGAATAAGGAAATGACCCAAATTAATAAAATTATGAATAAAAGGGGAGAGATCACAACCAACACCAATGAAATAGGAAGGATCATTAGAAACTTTTATCAACAGCTTTAT
>NW_023208285.1:1030-1353 GCF_002007445.2 Ailuropoda melanoleuca
TGATGGATTCCCCAGGGAATTCTACCAAACATTCAAAGAAGAAATAATACCTATTCTCCTGAAGCTGTTTCAAAAAATAGAAGGAAAACTACCAAACTCCCATTCCATGAGGCCAGTATTACCTTGATCCCCAAACCAGGCAAAGACCCCATCAAAAAGGAGAAATACAGACTGATTTCCCTAATGAATATGGACACCAAAATTCTCAACAAGATCCTAGCTAATAGGATCCAACAGTGCATTAAAAGGGTCATCCATCATGAACAAGTGGGATTCATCCCTGGGATGCAAGGCTGGTTCAACATTCGCAAATCGATCAGTGT
>NW_023208286.1:0-536 GCF_002007445.2 Ailuropoda melanoleuca
CCATTCTAACTGGTGTAAGGTGGTATCTCAATGTGGTTTTGATTTCAATTTCCCTGATGGCTAATGATTTTCAACATTTTTTCATGTGTCTGTTAGCCATCTGTATGTCTTCATTGGAAAAGTGTCTGTTCATATCTTCTGTGTTTTTATTTTAATCACCCAATGCTCATCATGACAAGTGTACTCCTTAATCCCTATCACCTATTTCACCCATCCACCCACACACCTCCCCTCTGATATCCAGTTTGCTCTCAATAGTTGAAGAGTTTGTTTCTTGGTTTATCTCTCTTTTTCCCCTTTGCTCATTTTTTTTGTTTCCTAAATTCCACATATGAGTGGAATCATATAGTATTTGTCTTTCTCTGACTGACTTATTTCACTTAGCATTATACTCTCTAGTTCTACCCATGTCATTGCAAATGGCAAGATTTCATTTTTTATGGCTGAGTAATATTCCATTATATATATATATATATATTCCATTATATATATATATTCCATTATATATATATATTCCATTATATATATATATTCCA
>NW_023208287.1:0-536 GCF_002007445.2 Ailuropoda melanoleuca
CCATGTCTTCACTGGATTATTCGTTTTTTGGATGTTGAGTTTGAGAAGTTCCTTATAGATCTTGGATACCAACCCTTTACCTGTTATGTCACTTGCAAATATCTTCTCTCATTCCATAGGTTGCCTTTTAGTTTTGTTGACTGTTTCCCTTGCCATGCAGAAGCTTTTTAAATTGATGAAATCCCAGTAGTTCATCTTTGCTTTTGTTTTCCTTGCCTTTAGAGACGTGTCTTGCAAGAAGTTGCTGTGGCTGAGGTCGAAGAGGTTACTGCCTGTGTTCCCCTCTAGGATTTTGATGGATTCCTGCCTCGTATTTAGGTCTTTCATCCATTTTGAGTTTATGTTTCTGTGTGGTGTAAGAAAATGGTCCAGGTTCATTCTTCTGCATGTAGCTGTCCAATTTTCCCAGCACCATTTATTGAAGAGACTATCTTTTTCCCATTGGATATTCTTTCCTGCTTTGTCAAAGACTAGTTGACCATAGATTTTAACTTTTAAAAAAAGATTTACTAATTTTATTTTAGAGAGAGTGGGAG
>NW_023208288.1:0-536 GCF_002007445.2 Ailuropoda melanoleuca
TGTGTTCCAGAAATCTGTTGATTTGGGAACTGCCGAAGACACAGACTCAGGTGCAACTACAGGATATGGGGACCATGTCTATCAGAGGCCTCGATCTCCTTGTTGAGAGAGGTTACTAGAACAAGGGACATTATACCCAAAAGCCAGAATCCTTTATTTATGAGTTCTCCTCTTCTTTAGAATATCCTCCCAAAGGTCTGGCCTCTGTTCTCTCTTCCTGGGATAGTTATGGTGCACGGAGAGTGTTCAAGGAAAGTAAATCTGATTCCTTTCCCACGATCTTGCAACCCTTGGCTCCCCATGCCTCTGTCTTCCACCTGGACATGGGTCCGAGGGGCTCCGCTACCAGAAGCCTCTATGGTGCCTCGCCAGATAGCGCGCCTGGACTCCTGCACTTGGAGATGCACGCCCCCGTCCTTGACATGTTCACATTCTAGGTGTGCTGATCGCCACCAAATGTAAAACCAAACAGCTGTGTTTCTCCACTCATGTAGCACATATTTACTGAAACCCTATTCAGACTATTCATTCAACAA
>NW_023208290.1:0-536 GCF_002007445.2 Ailuropoda melanoleuca
CCCTTTATTAGGTCCAGTTTAATATTACATTGGTTCATCAGGACTCAATAAAAGAAACTTGTATTTCAAATAAAGTAATATCTTAACATATTTGCATCTTGAGGTGGCTGTGTACAATCAAGTAGCATCAACAATAAAATTCACAGGAGGCTCCATAATGCTCATGCTTTATCCAGGCCCAGCTCCTCCGGAGTGGAGACTCCTAGCTCATCTAAAGTTGGTCTAAGCTCTTGGATGACATATGGGTAAATTTCCTTGTGCGGTCCAGCTTTATCCTTAACAGCTTCTAAAATGCGGATTGCACTAGCCAAGTCGTTTAACCGTCGGCATGCCCTCAGTGCTGCATCAATGATTTTTGGTTCAGGAACAAGGTCATAACCTATCAAAGTGTTCATACCTTTTCGAAGCTCCCAGGCATCAATATCTGGTTTGTTGAAGTAGGTCACCCATCGGGCATCAAACTCTTCATCAGATTCATGTTTTGCATGAGAATAGCAACGAATTGTTACTGCAGCTTGGGCTAAGGCAGGGTGCGG
>NW_023208291.1:0-536 GCF_002007445.2 Ailuropoda melanoleuca
GTGGTCTCAATTAATACTTCCAGGCTCTGTCTTGCTACAAATAGTATTGGTAATACAGTCTATATAACTTACCTTCATGTGTTCCCCTGAAGCATCTGACGCCATTCTGGCACACTGATCTGCTTTAAAATATTTTTCTTTTGGGCGCACTCAGGTATTTACCCCTCTTTCATGCAGATGGTATCTCCAGGGTGGCTGGATCCTCTTTATAGTCCCAGATTCTCTCAGACAGCCCCTCCTTCTGTAGTATCAGCTTCCTCAGGCAACCAGGACATCTGGGAGTTAATAAGCCACCACTTTCCTTGACCGTTCAACCAGAGTAGGGGGCAGGCTCTTGCTGCTAACAATCTCTAAGATTCTTTGTTATCCCCTCTTTAGGCTCATAGCCATCTCATCACCAATTTTATTTAAATTCTCTCTGGAACACATAAAGTTTCATGCTTTCTTGACTGCCCTGGAAAGACATTCCTCATAAATAAATTGCTCTGTTGGAATGGAAATAAGTGTGCAGGCAGGCAAAGATAAGTAAATTAAAC
>NW_023208292.1:0-536 GCF_002007445.2 Ailuropoda melanoleuca
CTATGTAGTTTTAATGACAGATTAGGAGGTTTAATTAAAGGGCAAGAATACAAAATATTCTGAGGGGTATGGTGACTTAAGGAGATAAAGAAGACGGAAACTCTTTAGTCTCCACTATACAATCTGTGTAACTAGAAAGGGCATATTTTATTACAACATTGTAAAATGTTCTAATGCTGGCAGCTGCCTTTGGCCTTTCCTATTCCTTCCCTGTCAGGGAATTGCTGGGAAGAGACATTGGTTCCCTTGAGCTCAGTGGGATTTTGACATCAGCCAGCTGAGGAATAAAGTGCCTCCAATGATGGCAACATCCAGGTGATTCCCAGGTTGAAAAGGCAGGGGGGAGGCTACTTTCTGGACATAAGCTAAGCACTCACAAGGCCAGGTACACAATTACTATGTTTGACAGACTCCTACATGATGAAAATTATGATGTTCAAATGCTCCACCACAGTCACTAGCGATTCCTTCCCAGAGAGTTTGGCAAGGCCACTTGAGCCCCTGCAGCATAAGCGGCCAACGGGCATAACTCTGAC
>NW_023208293.1:0-1872 GCF_002007445.2 Ailuropoda melanoleuca
CCACCAGCTGCCCCAGTTCCCGTGCGTGCTCCTGAGCTCCCTCTTTCAGTGGTTCATGCGCACCCTGGAGCGCCTGTTTTCAGTCTGGTCACACGGGCGTTCCCAGGCCCATGATTTCAGTCAACTCTTTCGTATGTGTAGGTCCGCAAGTCTGGCCTGCTCCCCAGCGCAGGTGGCTACTGCTTCCCGGTGCCCGACTGCATCAGCTCCCTCTCCCTTTAGTTTGTCTTCCCATATCTGTGCGCAGATTCACGGCTCCCCTCTTCATACCTCAATACTCAGCACTGGAGATGTTCCTTTCTAGAGATCCAGATGTATCTTCCTGTGTCTCAGGCTGATTCTGTGGGTTGTCATTATGGTCTGGTGCATATCCATCTCGACTCAGGGGTCCAGATGAAAAAGGGGACACCTATTCCTCTGCCATCTTAACTCCTCCCAATTTGTGCCCTCCTTAATAAACTTCACCAGGCCTGCCAATCCCCCCACCCGCATCCCCTCTAAAACCCTCAGTTTGTTTCTCGGAGTCCATTGTCTCTCATGGTTCATCTCCCCTTCTGATTTCCCCCTTCATTTTCCCCTTCTTTCTTCCAACATCCTTGATACTATTCCTTTTATTCCACATGTAAGTGAAACCAAGTGAAAATTGTTTTCTCTGCTGACTTAGTTCACTTAACATAATCCCCTCCAGTTTCAACCATGTTGATGCAAATGGTGGGCATTCATCCTTTCTGATGGCTGAGTAATACTCCATTGTGTGTATGGACCATATCTTCTTTATCCATTCTTCTGTTGAAGGGCATCTCAGCTCCTTCCACCGTTTGGCTATTGTGGACATTGCTGCTAGGAACATTGGGGTGCATATGGCCCTTCTTTTCACTACATGTGTATCTGTTTGTTGTAAATTCCTACTAGTGCAATTGCTGAATCATAGGGTACCTCCAGTTTTAACTTTTTAAGGAACTCCATATTGTTTTCCAATGTGACTGGAACAACATGCATTCCCACCCACAGTGGAAGAGGGTTTCCCTTTCTCCACATCCTCTGCACCATTTTTTTTCTTGCCTTGTCAATTTTTGCCATTCTAACTGGTGTAATGTGGTATCTCAAGGTGGTTTTGATTTTAATTTCTCTGATGGCTAATGCTGTTGAACATTGTTTCATGTGTCTGTTAGTCATCTGTTTGTCTTCTTTGGCGAAGTGACTGCTCATGTCTCCTACCATTTATTGACTGGGTTTTTCGTTTTTTGGTGTTGAGTTTGATAAGTCCTATAGATATTGGATATCAGTCATTTGTCTGAAATGTCATTTGCAAATATCTTCTCCTATTCTCTGGGTTGCCCTTTAGTTTTGTTGACTGTTTCCTTTGCTGTGCAGAAGTTTTTTTTTAAAAAGATTTTATTTATTTATTTGACAGAGAGAGACAGCGGTGAGAGAGGGAACACAAGCAGGGGGAGTGGGTGAGGAAGAAGCAGACTCCCAGCGGAGCAGGGAGCCCAATGCGAGGCTCAATCCCAGGACGCTGGGATCACTCCCTGAGCCAAAGGCAGACGCTTAAAGACTAAGCCACCCACGCGCCCCTGTGCAGAAGCTTTTTATCTTGATGAAGTCCCAAAATTTCACATTTGCTTGTTTCCCTTGCCTTTGGAGATGTGTCTTGAAAGAAGTTACTGTGGCTGATGTTGAAGAGGTTACTGCCTGTATCTCCTCTAAGATTTTGATGGATTCCTGTCTCGCATTGTTGTCTTTCTTCCATTTTGAGCTTCTCTTTGTGTAGGGAGTAACGGAATGGTCCACTTTCATTCTTTTATATGTAGCTGGCCAGTTTTCTTAGCAACACTTAATGAAGACACTGTCTTTTTTCTTTTTTTTTTT
>NW_023208293.1:2031-2278 GCF_002007445.2 Ailuropoda melanoleuca
CGCCCTGAGCCGAAGGCAGACACTTAAACGCTATGCCACCGTGGCGCCCCGAGACTGTCTTTTTTCAATTGGATATTTTTTTCTTGATTTGTCCAAGATTAGTTGATCATAGATTTGATGATCCATTTCTGGAGTCTCTTTTCTGTTGTGTTGATCTGTGTGTGTGTGTTTGTGCCGTACCATGCTGTCTTGGTGATCACAGCTTTGTAATATAGCTTGCAGTCAGGCAACATGATGCGTCCAGCTT
>NW_023208294.1:0-536 GCF_002007445.2 Ailuropoda melanoleuca
AGGTAGGAGGCCTTCAATAAGTGATGGCTAGTCATGATTCTCTCCCCTCATGTTTGTGCTTTGGGCTCTTATTCCCAAGGAGCTTCAATACCCCTTACCTAGTACAAGTCTTACAACCTTCCTTTTCCATGCGGAGGGAGCAGGTGGACAGACTGGGTTTGGAGCCATGTGTCACCTGAGTCTACCAGGGTTTGTCCAAATTAGGGGAGAGCCCAGTACAAGCTAAGTGAGAAGCCAGGTTGCATGAGACAAAGTAGAGTGCATGTTTATCAGCACAAAAGGGACCAGAAACGAAAATTAAAGCCAGGAGAGAGATTTGGAGTCATGGGGCATGAATAATAGGCAGTGGATTTTGATTAAGTGGAAAATAGCCTCTGATTTGGTTTTGTGTAGCTAAATTATTTTGCTGGATGGGAAAAAAAATGCCAACTATACCACGAGTGTGTTTGAAATACTGGCACATAAAGGACCAAGAACAGGCTGGCTCAGAGATGACACCACACAGCCTAGCCTTCTGAGGGAAAATGATGTTCAGT
>NW_023208295.1:0-536 GCF_002007445.2 Ailuropoda melanoleuca
GGGGCTCATGTGCAGAATCACTTGACCTAGAAACCATCTCAAAAACACCAATTTGAAAAGCTCTAGGTAAAGGAGTCCACATTTACTACTCTTAGAGAGTCTGCTGCAGAGGCAGGAGACAGCAAGGGCTCTCCACAGAAACTGAGACGCTAGTGGGAGCCATTTTTGGGACCTCAGGCTATCTTCCTAATACCGGCGCTGAATGGTGTCATTTTGGAATTCTCCCTCTAATTTGCTAGCACCAGTGGGTGTGCCCACTGAAAGCCCCACCCACAAATGCAAAAAAGCAGTTGCTGACATACCCCAACAATGGGCAGGGGACAGACCCACCCACCCAACATAAGAGCACCAAAATATTTACAGCAAATACCAACAGATGTAAGGGGAAAAGCAGACAGTAATACAATAATAGTAGCGGACTTGAACACTCCACTTACAACATTGCATAGATTATCCAGACCAAAAAAATCAGTAAGGAAACATTAGTCTTAAATGACACATTAGACCAGATGGGGTTAGTAGATATATATACATTC
>NW_023208296.1:0-536 GCF_002007445.2 Ailuropoda melanoleuca
GTCCTTCTGCCTGACTTGGAATTTTAGCAATTAACAGCTGTTTAGCTGAATTAGGCATCGAAGGTGTTTTGTTTTGTTTTGTTTCAGAAGATCCCTGAAGTTATTTACATGAACCATCTTTATGAAGGTTGAGTGGCAGTAGTAGTAAAAGGGGAGATAAGACAGTCAAAACAAAATTAAAAATAAAAACAGAAAACACAGGTTCAAGGAGAGGAAGTGAAATGGGAATTAAGTGGGAAACTCATAAAGAGAAGAACTGTTGAAAGAGTGAAGAAAAGAGAAATTATCCAGAAGAATTGAAAAATCAGCAGTAGCCATATATTATGTCTGTTCCACATTCTAATTTCCAACTGATATTTCCTCACTTCCTCCTCTCAGAATTTTTGTCATTTTGTTCTTAATTTTTTAAATTTTTCTTTTTTTTCTTTTACAAATGGCCCCTAGAATGAGAATGAATTAACATTTTTAATACAGAATTACTATATTTTTGCCCAACACATTTGTTTGTTTGTGTTTTGCTATTTGTTGGTTGGTTA
>NW_023208297.1:0-2015 GCF_002007445.2 Ailuropoda melanoleuca
CTAGAACATTTTTTTTTTTAAGATTGTATTTATTGTTTTGAGAGAGAGATAAAGAGAGCACAAGCAGGGTGAGGAGCAGAGGGAGAAACAGACTCCCTTCTGAGAAGGGAGCCCAATGTGGTTCTCGATCCCAGGACTCCGGGATTATGACCTGAGCTGAAGGCGGATGCTTAGCCAACTGAGCCACCCAGGTGTCCCTATTTACTAGAACATGATAACTCAGATTCTAACTTCCTTTACCCTGGGAAACAACTAAACTCATTTAGTTTATAAACAAAAATAAGTTTAAAATAGAATACACATACTTTTTCAAATGCACCTTGAACATTTGCCAGACAGATCATATTCTGAACTATCAATAGATTTCAAAGGATTGCAGTCATACCAAATACGTTTTCTGTCAAAATAGAACTGAATTAGAATCAATAACAGAAGTATACCTGGAAAGTCCCCACATATTTAGAAACTAAATAACACATAAGTGAAAAAGAAATTACAGGGGAAATTAGAAAGTATTTTGAGCTGAATGAAAATGAAAATACACATATAGAAATTGTGGAGTGCTGCTAAAGGAGTACTTAGGGAGAAATTTTGGGCACGAACATGTATACTAACAAAAGAAAAAAGACCTTGCAACAAAGCCTTCAGCTTCAAACTTCAAAAATCTAGAAAGTTAATAAAATTAAACCCCAAGCAAGCAGAAAGAAAGATATATTACAGATCAAAGTGGAAACCAAAGCAATAAAAAACAAAAAAAAATAGAAAAAGTTGANCAAAAAAAAAAAAATAGAAAAAGTTGAAGAAATCAAAAGCTAGTTCTTTGTGAAGATCAATAAAAGTAATGAACTTTTAATAATGAACTTTTAAAAATGACCAATCAGAAAAAGAAAAGATATAAATTAACAATACCAGAAATGAGAGAAGTGATATCATCACAGGAATTATAGCTACTACAGCGATAATGGGGATAATACGTACAAACACACACCGATAATCTCACAACTCATACAAAATGACAATTTACTTGAAAGATAACTACCTACACTCAATTATGAAGAAGACAGATGGAAAAAAAAGGAAGTGGAGGGATATTAACTAGACTTATTGTGAGCATAATTTCATAATGTATAAAAATATTGAATCACTGTGATATTCACCTGAAAGAAATAAGATATTGTACATCAATTATACTTTAATAAAAAACTTTAAGGTAGGTAATTCTGTATATATTTTTAAAGATGAATTTGTAGTTAAAAACCTTCCTACAGAGAAAACTTCAAACCCAGATGGTGCTACTGGTGAATTTCATCAAAGATTTGAAGAAGTGATGATACCAATTTTACACCAACTCTTCCAGAAAATTTAAGAGGAGGGAATACTTTCCAGCTTTTCCCATGAAATCAGCATTACCCTGTTCACAAAACCAAAGATACTATAAAAGAATGAAACCAGAGACAAATATCCTTCATCACTATGGATGCAAATATTCTAAATAAAATTTTAGCAAATTTAATTTGATCAAGTATATAAGAGAAAATGCTTCCTTATGAAACTGAGAGGGGATTCATTCCTGGAATGCAAAATTGGCTTAATATTTAAAAAACCAATCAATGCAAATCACCTTATTTGCTAAAAAAGAAAACCATTGGGGTTTCTCATCCAAATGGTGACATAGAAATACCTTGCACTCACCCCCTCCACAGAACATGTCAGTTTACACATTTCTAGAGCTCCTGAAGAGCCAAGAGCTGACTAAATAGCTTCTGCACAACAAAAGATGGAACAGCAAAAGACAACATCAAAAGAGATGGAGACACCATAACTAAGGAAACCCCCACTCCCCGTGCTGTGAACTGCAGTGAGGAGGGATAGCACTGAGGGACTGGGAGCAGATTTGTCTATCCTTGGGCACAAAAAAACCCTGTGGCTTAAGTTAGTAAAAGATTCAGCCCTACAAATCTGCCAAACAGTGGAGGAGCTGGTGGAACTCTCTCTGGGTCAGACGGACTGGAAAG
>NW_023208298.1:0-536 GCF_002007445.2 Ailuropoda melanoleuca
CTGGAAAGGAGTAAAAGTAAAGTTGGGGAAATTATTTTTGGTAATATTTCCTTTGTCTAAGTAAGAGACGATAGTAGTTTGAACTTCAATGGTATAAGTCATGGGAAAAGCAGATGCCTTGGAGAGACAGTCAGAATGAAATGTACTGTACTCAGGACTAGCTTGAGGGAGTGAGAGAGAAAAATATCCTGAATACCAGAAATGGCTAGAAGAGAGAGTAGTGGGAGGAATGGTCCCAGGCTTGACAGCTAATGATGTAGCCATAGGTGGGTGCCCACCAGGCTGTATTTAACCCTCAATCTAAGCTTCAGAGATAGCACTGCAATTCTTACTCCTGTTTGGGGTTTGAAAGAGAGTAGATCTTCCTTCTACTTCCTCCTTTTTACTGAATTCATTCGTCCCATTTACCTTCATGAACCAAGTATTGTGCTAAGTTCTTGGACATAACTCTGTGTCCCAATCAGGAAGAAGGACAGCAAATGAGTCTGTGATTACAATACAGTAGGTTAAGCACTGTGAGGGGCTGTGGAAGCACC
>NW_023208299.1:0-536 GCF_002007445.2 Ailuropoda melanoleuca
TACTTTTAATACCACTTTGGGGGGAAATCAGTGAAAGGAGAGCTGCCCTGCCCAGCCCGCGCACAGCGCAGGGGAGCGGCGATCTGTTCGAGCACCTGAGCAGGCCCGCGCCGCTGCCCCCCCAGCCCCCTAATGACATCGTGAGCTGCCAGCTCATTAGCAGCCCCGTCGCCTGGCAGCCCCGCTTGGCGGGGAAGAAGCTGACAGTTGGGTTTGAAGGCTGTGGGGATGTGCCGTGGCACGGGTCACGTAGGTGGCCTGCCACTGCTGCTGTCGCGCTCAGCCAGGGTGCCCGGGGCAGGGATGGCCTTTGTGTCTCTGCGCGTGCGTGTGGGTGCACGGGAGACCGTGTCACGCTGATGATTCCATCACACTCCTGTGACCGTGCTGTCTGGAGTGGCCCAGGATCGCGGCGGGCACAGGACAGCCCACGTTCCTGTCCACTCGACAGGCAAGAGGACCACAGCGGCCGTTTCCACCTGACACCCTGAGGCGGCTGTAAGCCCATTTCCTTTGCTCTCTCAGGAAAAGTGCTC
>NW_023208301.1:0-536 GCF_002007445.2 Ailuropoda melanoleuca
TAAGTTTTTTGACTTCAGAATAAATTTAAAGAGAACACGTTTAATTTTTTTATGTATACCTTGCTTCATACATTAGCTGTATTACTGTAATGCTTAAGTATTTTTACATCCCACCACTGCATTTACTTTCCAAAAAAGTGTGTAAGTGAGTCAGCTAGCAAAATGATCATCTGAGTCGTTCCTCAAGCACCACCACTTTGTGCAATACAGGCCTCCGTGTTTGCGAGTCCCGCAGACCACTCCTTGTCTATTGCTGAGAGGAAGCTGTGCACCATCAGGACTCCCCTTCAAGGTCAAGGAAACTGAGAGATGGACACTTTTTTTGTTGTTTTAGGTCTGGGAGGGGATACTCCCAGCATTCCTCCTTAGGGGGATCAACTCTCCCATACTTCATGTAGTCCAGCCAGAATTCATCAGGATACTTTCTGTGGCCTACAGGCTGAGTTGAACAGCATTAAAAAAAATTTTTTTTTAAGCAGCCTCATACCACAGTACAAAAGTCAGAATTTAGTAACATCAATCCTACACCGTAAGAA
>NW_023208302.1:0-536 GCF_002007445.2 Ailuropoda melanoleuca
TATTTTTAAAATTTTTACAAGTGGGGAGAATAAAATGATATATATGTTTACATGTATTGATTAGTTTTGTTGATGTTGTTTCTCAGTTTAATTGGAATTGCCATGAGGAAATTAGAAAATGAGGGTGATTTATCATGTCAGGAAAGAGAGGAACAAGTCTATATTTGGGGGAGACAGGAACCATGGGGGAAGATGTGGAATGCTGAAATCGGGGAAAAAAGAGAAAGAATTCGGAGGATTGCTTGCTGTGCTCCTTGTCACTATAACTGTAGACAAGAAAAAAATCCACTTAGAAAATGGTGAGTGTACCAGAGCTAAGCTGGACCAAAAGCAATGGTGCCCAGTCATGTGCCTTTAATTTACCTATGGCTGACATGAGTTCATCAGTCTCTGTCTCTGCTTTCATGTTCAACCAGATTTTTCTGCTACGTTACCTAATGGTTCCATGGGTTCCCTTCCCAGTACTGACTACAGGTTATAATTACTCTTTTGGCATGTGTACTTCTTGTTATTAATTACAGAGACTGTAAACTCCA
>NW_023208303.1:0-536 GCF_002007445.2 Ailuropoda melanoleuca
AGACGGCACCCCCTGGAACCTCCCCCCAAAGCCTTCAATCCCGATCCACAGAGATGGTCCTAGGACTTTGCCACACTCTCTCGTGCCGCACTTGGCTGCCCATTAGAATCACCTGGAAGGCATTTAAAACACTGATGCCACGGTCCCACCAGAGACAGTCTAGATTTAACAGGCCCCGCGTGGGGCCCCAGGCAACAGTCATTTTTAAAAGCACCCCGTGAGATTCTAATAGCCAGTCAGGGTAGCATCAGCTGGAAACCTCTTAGAGGTGCAATATCTTGCCCCCCCCACAACTCAGAGCAGAAACTCTGGGGTATGGACAGTGGGGGGCCAAAACCCACTCCCACGGGCTTCCAAGAGCCCAACTGTGCCCATCTCTCCCTGGGTCATGTCCAGCGACATCTGCATGGCAGCCTGAGACCAGTTAGAGAAATTAGTTCCTTCTGCCACTGGAATGAGCACACCGTGCAGGTCAGAACATTTCCCTCCTCCCGCCTGAGACCTGGTCATTCAACGTTTAGCAGCATGCCACTGGC
>NW_023208304.1:0-3509 GCF_002007445.2 Ailuropoda melanoleuca
TAGGGGAAAAGAGGAAAAAATGAAACAAGATGAAACCAGAGAGGGAGACAAACCATAAGAGACTCTTAATCCTAGGAAACAAACTGAGGGCTGCAGGAGGTCAGGGGGGCAGGGGGATGGGGTGGCTCGGTGATAGACGTTGCGGAGGGTATGTGTTGTGGAGAGCTCTGGGTGTTGTGTAAGACTAATGAATCACAGACCTGTACTCCTGAAACAAATAATATATTACATGTTAATTAAAATAATAATTAATAATAATAATAAAAAATACTGGGCAACTCAGTCTTTCTTCAACTTGAAGACAGAGACAGGACTCAAGTCTGCCACCAACTTGCATATTGAAATGAAGGTGAATGCAGGTGGGTATGTTTAGGGAGTGAAATCTTGGATGAAAAAAAATAAGCCTCTCTTATTGTGAGGGCTCTTTTGCCAGTGAAAGCTTATTGGTTAGTATTCTACATAGAATGTCCATAAAAGACCTTTAGAAGTTACACACAGTTGCAATTTAATCGTCAAAGCCCCATATGAGAAATTTCTTTTACCTTCAGAATTGCTTCTGGCTGAAATCAAAATCAAAATCATTCAGTTCTGGATTAGCCTTGGCAGAAAACATGAAAAAAACTCCAACGAGAAAGTCACTGACTTTTAAATGGGTGGTGCTAAGACACTTGTGGGTGGCTCAGTACTGGCTACTCTAGATTATGTGATTGTGTTCTTCTGTATGTCTCCCTGATGGCTTCTTGCAATTTCATTCCGCGTTGAGTAGGAACTTAGTAGGATTAAATTTGGGGATTCCTGTGATTTATCTGTAATCTTGCTGAGATACTCCAACCACATGCTTGTTGGATATTGATTTTTTTTATGTAAACAATGAGTTCTGGACTCTTAGGTTAAGAACACACAGGTGTGCTATGTGTGTGTTCTATGTGTAGGTTTGTATGTGTCTCTGTGTGTATACATGCTCATAATCATGGGTGTGTGTATAAAGTCAAAGAGAAAAACAAAATGACCAAAATAGTTAAGTGCTGCCCTATAAGGAAGAATCTTTAATAGTGAGGTCTTTGTTTATGCTTCTAGATATGAAAATTGTAGAATCACAGAATTTTTATCCCTGTGAACAGGGATGAACTTTGGACAGGTGGCCTGATTTGATTGACATACAGTAAGGGCTGGAAATTGGGAAGACTTTTCCTTCTTTCTTCTGTCTCCCTATTTCTCACAAAAATAAACCCTCCTTCCTTTATAATCGGTGAAAGAGAATAACAATGTTACTTGACACAAGAGTCTAAACTATATATGGAATTATAAGGCCGGAGACCAGAAAAATATTAATGTGTGAGCACATACAGCCCCCCTCATATCATCCCATTTTAGAACAATGGTGTTGGAATTGTGTTACTTGTGAAGGCAGTGCATTCTTAACATAGGCTGAGAGGCAGACCAGAATTATGGTAATTATAAGTGGTTTTGGGACACACTATTTTAGCTTGGAAAATACTCTGTAATAGTCAAATAAATCTGCAGTGAAGAAGATGCCACAGTAATCAAAATTGATTCCGGGATGTGCTTGTGTTTTCTAAAATTGATGGTATTGAACTGGTGCTGTGATTTTCTTGCATTTCTTTTTTGTCTATAGGGAACTTTGGAAAATTGGAACATTAGAGATCTGCAGTTTGAATAATCTAACTTTGGATATGCTTATAAAGCTACATAAGTCCCAGATGAAGAAAGCCCTGGCATCGAATACTAGCAAAGAAATTTATACTCCAACTGAGTATTTTAATGAGATCTTTCTGCTTATATCTGAATAGAATAGGAAGAAAGGCTTTAAGATGATGTTTTTTGTACTTTGAGAATTTACTTTCTCTCTAGGATCAAGGGTTTTATTAAGAGCAGTTAATATGGTTAAATTTTATGTGGAGCAAAGAATGAAGAACAGGCACTTTATAGGCAGTTGGAGCTCACATTCCTTGTATTCTCTGTATCACTATATAAATCAGTCAGAGTAGGGTTGTGTTAGGCCAAGTAACAAAAATTTTGAATTCTCAGGGAATTAAAACAATACATGTTTATTTCTCCATCATGCTATACATCTAATGGGGATACAAGGGAACTCTCATTGTAACCCCCACTGTATATGAATATAATCTGACATACAAGATACAGTAGGGATGGTTTCTTAGCTTGGTAGAGTGTGGTCTTCTAATGAACTAAAATTGAAGAAAACTTTTCCCGACCTATTTCCATAAGTTTTATAGGAAACATCAAAGAAACATTCATTGAAACATCTAAGGAACATTTGAAAATTTTAAGAGCAGAAATTTTATATTCTTTCCCTGGCTGACTATTTAGGCCTAGCTGTCCTCCTTAATGACTTAACAGAATAATGAAAATTGAAGCAGGATTTTCTACTATCAGATGATCAAAGCTCTTTTTTCATTCTATTTTTAAATTTGAACGTCGTTGGCACACAATGTTACAATAGTTTCAGGTGTACAACTTAGTGATTTGACAAGTTCATACATTATGCTATGTTCACAAGTGTAGCTGCCGTCTCTTTTGTTACATTGCTGTTACAGTCTCAGTGGCTGTACTTCCTGTGCTGTACCTTTTATTCCCATGACTCATTCACTCCATAACTGTAAGCCTTTATCTCCCTCTCCTTTCCACCCATTTTTCCCACCCCAGCCCCAACCCCAGCACCCATCAGATTGCTCTCTGTATTTATAGGTCTCATTTTGATTTTTGTTCATTTATTCATTTGCGTTTTAGATTCCATGTATGAATGGAATCATATGGTAGGTATTTGTCTTTCTCACTCTTACTGCACGTGTCATAGTACATACAATATCTACCATACACCATATGATATACCAATATATCATAATACCATCTAGGTCCATGCATGTGGTCTCAAATGGCATGAGTCTGTTTGTCCTTCTTCCTCTGCTCCTTCTCCCCACACTCTCTCATAAGTAAATAAAATCTTAAAAAAAATAAGTAGACACAGTTGACATTGTGGAATATGTAGATATGTTCCCATAGGTGTGTACTCGGTTGTACCCTTGTAAAAGGGATATGTATATAATTTTATATACACACACATATGTCTTTACCTATTAAACTCTCAGATTGAGGGGGGAAAAAATGTACCAGAGTGCCTGATGGTATTTATTCTCTCCTTTACATTGATTTGGTTTAGACAGTTTTAAAATAAATCAGAGTGTATGGACAATTAACAAGACTGATATTAGCTCAGATGATTCAGCATATTATTTAACATGCTACAGCAAGTGTCCTGGCCTCCTGATTAACATCATTTACCATTTTCATTGTCATGCTCATTAAAATAAAATGGAGCTCTGATAATGATGGCTGAGTATTCAAAGGAGTGGGGTGCAGTATTGGAGAGAGAGATGGAATTATTTAAAAGCTAAGAAGGGGCGCCTGGGTGGTGCAGTCGTTAAGCGTCTGCCTTCGGCTCAGGGCGTGATCCCGGCGTTATGGGA
>NW_023208305.1:0-536 GCF_002007445.2 Ailuropoda melanoleuca
TCTCTCTCTCTCTCTCTCTTTTTTTCTCCACTTGCTTAGTTTCTCTCTCCCCTCTCTCCTTTCCCTTAGCTCTCTTCCTTTGGACTTCCCTCTCCCTGTGTCTCTCTTCCCCTCCCACTTTCTCTTCCTCTCTCCTTTTCTCTCTCCTTTTCTCTCCTTCCCTTCCCCTCACCTTTTTCTTCATTTTGCCACAAACACTGGGCAGGTGTCCACTCTGTGCCCAGCCCCATGGACAGCACCAAAGAAAGAAACATACTACCAGTGGCCTCTTGGAGCTCCCAACTCATGGGGAAGACCCAAAGAACAGGCAACTGCAATTCAGTTATAAGCAGTAAAATGCAGACACCTAAAACAGGCATCAATCCAGACTGCAGTTCAGGGAAGTGACGTCTAAGCAGGCACCTAAGAGGGGAAGGTGCACTAAATCAGCAAAGGGCTTGAGGAGGTTTAGGGAGTGCTCCAGCCTCGTACAAATACCTAATTCAAGAGAAAACAGGGCACCTCTGGGGGGCTGTGAGGGTCCAGGGCTGCCACAC
>NW_023208306.1:0-536 GCF_002007445.2 Ailuropoda melanoleuca
TCTTGAAGGTGAATGCCAGTTGTCCTAAAACTAGACAAAAACTAGGTCTAAAACTTTCAGAGATTGCATAGAATTTTACTGACCACGGGATCTCCGATCCTTCTAGACACTTCTCTGGTTTGAAGCAGAGCACTGTATTCGAGACAAGGGCTACTTGGGAGGGTGCAGAGGAGGGGGGCCCAGACCATTGATTGACTTTACTGCTTAACACCCCCATCCTCCCCTGTTGACCTTGGTGGCAGCTTTCTGACCCCTGGGGCCAAATCCCTAATCTGATATTAACCCTGTAAGCTTGTAGGGAAGGAGATTGAAATCAAGGAGGTAACAGGGCTGGATAAGAGCTCATCTCCTGATTTCTAGTCCAGTGTGCCTTTATAAAGCTTCCATGCTCAGTGTCACACTCTGGTCATTTGGGACTAAACGAAGCTTGCAGCTCTTGGACTAATGAAAGAGGTTAGCTCCTCAGTGGGCATCGTTTGGCACAGCGACACCATGCTTGCGTGGTGGGTACTTGTGCGCCGGGAACCATGCTAAGC
>NW_023208307.1:0-536 GCF_002007445.2 Ailuropoda melanoleuca
AAAAAAAAGAAAAAAGAAAAATGTGATTATAATCTAATGCATAAACATGTCATATATGCTAAATAGTTTAAAGTCATTATATCCACTCTAAACTATTATTCGCAAGTTAAAATTTTGTAAATGAGTGGTACTTTCTTGACTGTTGACCAGTATAATTCTATGGCATTTTCAAAGTCCACATAATCAGGGAATTTTTTTTGTTGTTAAAAAGATAGTATAATTTAGAAAATGTTAATTTTTCCCTTAAAATTGTTAACTTCATTCTAAAATTTTACATATGATGTAGAAGGAAATAATACAAATGAAAATAATTTCATAGATTAAAGTGATAGAGAATTCATGTCTGGATTTAAATTTTAGCGAATGGTTTCTAATCTATTTTTACTGCACTATTATCTATCTACTAATCTCTTTTTGAGTCATAAAACTGCAGCTCTTTGAATTTTTTCGTTTCTATATTTTATAGTTACTTTTCTATATTTTATGTTTATCTGAATAAGTGTTAGATAGCTTTTTAAAGCTACTTCACAATTTCC
>NW_023208308.1:0-536 GCF_002007445.2 Ailuropoda melanoleuca
AAACTACTAGAAGTTATAGAGCAATTCAGTAATGTGGTGGGATACAAAATCAATGCTCAGAAATTAATTTAAATTCAATTTAATTAACATATAGTGTATTCTTAGTTTCAGCGGTAGAATTTAGTGATACATCAGTTGCATATAACACCCAGGGCTCATCCCATCATGTGACCTCCTTAATGATCATCACCAAATTATCCCATTCCCCCACCCACTTCCCTCCAGCAACCCTCACTTTCTGTCTATAATCATGGCTCTTATGGATTCCCTTCCTCTCTAATTTTATCTTATTTATTTTTCCTTCCCTCCCCCTAAGTTAATCTGTTTTGTCTCTTAAATTCCCATTATGAATGAAATCACACAGTATTTGTCTTCCTCTGACTTATTTTGTTTAGCATAATACACACTAGCTCCCTCCAGAGCTTTGCAAATGGCAAGATTTGATTCTTTTAAGGGCAAGTAATATTGCACTGTGTATATATACACATCTTCTTTATCCACTCATCTGTCAATGGACATCTGGGCTCTTTCCATAT
>NW_023208309.1:0-1019 GCF_002007445.2 Ailuropoda melanoleuca
CAATTCAGAATCAAGACCTAAATAGACTTGCTGTGTACCAGGCACTGGAACTGGAGACAAAGTTAGCATCCAGTCCCTTCCCGCGAACACCTCAGGTACCTTCCCGAATGCGGGGGTGGGGTGGAAATCGAGAGGAAAGAGGCACCAAGGGTGTGGCGAATGCACTGGGCTTAGGTCTGGAAGGGAGCTGCGGACAGGCTGCTTGTTAGAGAAGCAGAAAGACGCACGGCCAACAGAATCCTGCACAAACATGCATCATAAATAAATTAGTTTGGCCATGTTCATGTGTCATGAGATAAGAACTGTTACAGACCTACATTTAGAAATAGTTTGGGGCACCTGGGTGGCTCAGGGGACGCCTGGGTGGCTCAGTCGTTAAGCGTCTGCCTTCGGCTCAGGGCATGATCCCGGCGTTCTGGGATCGGGCCCCACATCAGGCTCCTCCTCTGGGAGCCTGCTTCTTCCTCTCCCACTCCCCCTGCTTGTGTTCCCTCTCTCACTGGCTGTCTCTGTCAAATAAATAAATAAAATCTTTAAAAAAAAAAAAAAGAAAAAAATAGTTTATGTTTGTGTTTCAAGATCAATGAAAAACAATGTGGGAGTGCAGGACCATGTCCCATGAACTGTTTTTCTCCAACTCTTCTCTTTGTGAACCAGAAGGAAAAAGCAAAGGCATTGGTGGGGGAGGGAGTGAAGGAGAAGCAGGAGTCTGCCTGGAGCTATGTCAGGTGGATTTGCAGGGGTTCACTCACGTGGCACCCCAGGCACTTCCTCCCAAAAGGAACCCGTGGCCCCAAATCTGTGTGAGGGTGCATGAGTGTTTGCAAGTGCTTGTGTGTTCGTGTGTGTGTGTGTGTGTTATGCACCTGCGTGACAGCTCCAATGATGAACTGGGTTTTCAAGGCTCCCTGCTACTCTAACACCCCTTCAAGGCCATTAATGCATGAATGAAGCCAACACACTCCTTGAGGCCCTGCAATCTGCCAGCCCATGGGATGCTTCTAAGACGATGAGTTTCC
>NW_023208310.1:0-536 GCF_002007445.2 Ailuropoda melanoleuca
TTTTTTTTTTCTTTTGTCCTGCTTCCCGGGGAAAAATGAATGGAAGTCTCTCCTGGGAAGAATAGACGCGTTGAGAGTAGTATGCTGGTGGACTATCAAAAAGAACCAGTGTCCATCTTTACACATAAGACTGAAAAAATCCCCTTCCCACAGCCATCTCCCAATTGACTATCTCAATTCCATCTCCATTTTCTGCAAGCTTAGGGACTGATGGCTAAAGTCCTGTGTTGCTCCTGAATCTGCTTGAGTCCTGGGGCATGGGGGCAGAGTGAGGGGCATGGGTCCACCCTGGTGCATAAAGTGGAATTTTGCAGTGCAAAGGAGCTTGAGATAAGAGCAGAGACACGAAGAAGGAGGAATTGGTGGACAAAGAACATGAACTTTAGGCTGGATGTAAAGATAGGAGTAAAGAAAGTGGTCACGCTCCTTTGAAAGGACAGAAGACTTGAAGCGCTTTCCTTCTGGAGATTCAAAGGCAAGTGCAAAATAAACTTTTAATCTTTTTCTCCTCAAGTTGTCATTCTCTTTTAAATTTA
>NW_023208311.1:0-536 GCF_002007445.2 Ailuropoda melanoleuca
TGAATTTTTGTGTTGTAAATTATGAAAAATTAGGTAAATAAAGAAAACAGAATGAGCAAAGAGTGTTTTCAGAAAGACTAGTTTTAGAAAAGAATACAAATGGGGGCGCTTGGGTGGTTCAGTCATTTAAACGTCCAACTCTTCATTTCAGCTCAAATCATGATCTCGGGCTCATGAGATCAAGCCCTGCATCAGTGGGGAATCCACTTGAGATTCTCTCTCTCTCTCCCACACCCCTCTCCCCCCAGCACTTTCTCTTTCTCTCTCTCTCTCTCAAACAAATAAATAAATACATAAATACATCTTAAAAAAGAAAAGAATACATATGGAAGTTAAAGAGTTGTAAAATGATTCCTTTAAAACAGCTCATGTCACAGAGTACCCTTTATTTTTTATTTATTTATTTATTTTTTTTTTTTGTAGAATGACTTCTAGGGATGTCATACTGAGGTCTGAAGATCTCCGCTCAACAGCTTTCCATTCTTACATCTTGCTTCCTGCAGTCCTTTCTCTTCACAGCAGCAAACTAAGTGATC
>NW_023208312.1:0-536 GCF_002007445.2 Ailuropoda melanoleuca
TTTGGACTCCAGCTGACACACAACTGGGTTATTATCACTATTACGACACTCAAAATTTACCCAGCACTTATTATTACTTTCCAGGCCTTTATTCTAAGTCTTAAAATGTGTGTTCTCACTGAACACTCACAGCAACTCTTTGAATTAAGATGCTATTGTTATCTCTTTTATATTGATAAAGCAAACCAGAATGGTCAGGGAATTTGACCAAGGTCACACAGATGGTAAATGATAGCACAAGGACATGACCCCAGACAGTCTGGGGTGAAAGCTAGCACTCGTGTACAATTTTCCTAGACACTTGTGTAGAAAAGTAGTATCAGTCCCCCTTATAAAAAAACAAATATTGCTAGCTAGCCACATGAGCCGAAAGAAGAGTTCTTTGAAAATAGAACTATTTTATGTATTTGTTTTTCTGCTTGTTTATGTCTCATGAAATCCTATTGGGAAAATGTTCAAAGTATGAAATCCAGGTAAAAACCTTTATTTTTGGCATGTCTTTTACAGTAACATCTAGTTTCAGATAACATAGCCCA
>NW_023208313.1:0-536 GCF_002007445.2 Ailuropoda melanoleuca
TCCTTGACCATGTGTCACGTTTTCCTGTTTCTTCATATCGTTAATAAGGGTTCTCTGCATATTAGACATCTTGGATGATATGTTGTTGATAATCTGAGCATGCTGGGCTTTATTCTGACAGGTAGTTAAATTACTGGCCAATCAGCTTGAGTTTGCAAAGGTTTCGTTTTCCATTTTGTTGTTGTGGGTCTATTTTGATTTTGCCCTTCGTCTAAGGTGAAACTCTTCGTCCTAGAACTTCATCTTCACTTTAGTGAACCTTAAATGGAAAGCCTGAGGTGTTGAACAAGCACCTTGAACTTGGCAAAGGCTAAGGTGTACGCTCAGTTCTTCTAATTTTCCAGCTCTTGCTCTCCACTTAGCTTCTCAGAATCTCCCAGCATGCGAGCACATTTCTGAGGCTAGACAAAGATTTGAACATGAGTTGGAATTTAAGGCCCAGCAGCCTGGCTTGTAGCCTCATGTGCTTACCCACTAAGCTCTAAGCACTAAGTGTTTCAGAAGAAAACTCAAAGAAACCTATCCTCTTGCCTCCT
>NW_023208314.1:0-536 GCF_002007445.2 Ailuropoda melanoleuca
TTGCTAACGTCTATCTTGGGGGGTGTTTATGGTTATCACAGGGAAGTAACACTAAGAAGAACAAAGCTATAATGGTAAAACATGAAAGGAAGTCCTTGAGGGAGCTGTAAGAGTGTTACAATCTGTAATCCTGGAGACCAGGAGCCACAGCAAAGTCCAGGCTTTGTTCTGTTTTCTCTCATCAGGTATTTACCCAAAGGAAATGATAACACTAATTCGAAGAGACATATGCATCCCTATGTTTACTGCAGCATTATTTACAATAGCCAAGATGTGGAAGCAACGTAGGGGTCTACTGATAGATGAATGGATAAGGAGGAGGAGGTATATACACAATGGAATATTAATGTATGCAGCCAGGAGAAAGGATGAGATCCTGCTGTTTGTGACAACATAGATGGACCTAGAGGGTATTATGCTAAGTGAAAGAAGTCAGACTGGGGAAGACAAATATATGATTTTACTCATATGTGGAATCTAAAACACCAAACAAATGAATAAACAACAAACAAAAAGCAGAATCAGACCTATAAACA
>NW_023208315.1:0-785 GCF_002007445.2 Ailuropoda melanoleuca
CTAGTCCTTAGACCCTAACCCTAACCCCAAATCTAACCCTAATCTAACACAAACAGTAACTGTAAACATTAAATTATGAGGGAATTGAGTGAATAAATGAATAAATATGAATTCCCATGTGTGAAATTCAGTTCCAAGAATATCTACATAATAAGAAAACCCCAAAGCTGAATAAAGTCCCTCATCGATGCAAAGGTACTCCCCCACATCTACTCCAGGTTAGTTGTTGCTGTGGAGACCATATAAATAATAAATTCTCTTAACTCCACACCATCAAGTCAGGCTACGAAGCAGCTTGATTGAAATACCGGAAACTGGAAATGATCCCAATCCTAAACAACTGCTAACAAAAAATAAAATCTCCTGTGTTCATTGTCTGGAAGGCTGCCAGGAATTAAAAGTGATTTTTGCTACACACAGCAAAACAGATGTGTTCTCAAGGATTGATGCTGAGCAAATTAAGCCTTAAAAATAAAAGCACATATAGTATAATAAAACATTTATACATCCTAAAAAATTAAAGGTAGTCTACGGTAACATGAGAAAAAGCAATAGTTATGTGGGAACAGGGTGAAAAAGACAAGACAGGAAGGAGGAATTCCAGGATGATACAGAAAGATGTAAGAGGAATCTAGTTTCTCACGTGATAATGCTGAGTCTAACAGCAGTGATGACCATATCACGCACTCTGCACGTGTGCAGTGCATGTGTGTAAGGTACAGACATCACAGCCGTTACAGATTCTCACAGAGAAGACTCAGGAGGCACGCAGAGATAGTGACATG
>NW_023208317.1:0-536 GCF_002007445.2 Ailuropoda melanoleuca
CCCCCTGCTTGTGTTCCCTCTCTCGCTGGCTTTCTCTATCTCTGTCGAATAAAGAAATTAAAAAATCTTTACCAAAAAAAACCAAATAATTGTTACAGATATCCCACTTCGATTGAAAACTATTTCATTAGTGTTACTTAAATATATATAAATAATAATGACTCATAAACTATTAATGTCTCTATGGCTTATCCAACTGTTAAAAGCAAATAACAATATATTAAATAAAAACGACTGAAAACATAACATTCAATGAACTACTTTAGTGTCATCATTGATGTCACACATCAGAAACCGAAGAGAGGCTTGAAATATAAATGGGAGACTCAGTGCTAAGAGACATGTTCTGAGTCCATTGTGCCTCCCGTGGCCATCTGAAGACTCCACGTTTCACCATGAACTCCATGCCAACTACAGGAGGCCTCTCTTCGTATGGCAACCAAGCATATGTCATCATGGCTATCACTGTCCTCTGCAGAGTATGACAAATGATCATACTTGGTGTTGATTCAGCCTCTGATTTTTTGTCACAAGCC
>NW_023208318.1:0-536 GCF_002007445.2 Ailuropoda melanoleuca
TGTGTGCCTGCAATACACAACCAATTGCAGGTGAGTTCCATGAGGACACCAGACACCAGTTATGCTCACAGCTATTACAGCATTTGGCGCCAAAAGGGAAATTGAGATCTTGACTAACACTGAAAGGAGGAAAAGAAATTAGGATACAGAGACAGAAGTTTATTGCTTACACCAGCTGCTTCCACCCTTGTACTCCCAAGGTTGGGGATACAAGACCCATCATCCGCTGGCCTTCTGGGATCATAGATGTTGTACCTCAAAGCACTGGAGGAAAGATCTTTGCTCCCTTTTCCCGTTTTTAGAAGCATGAAAAGGGTCATTTATAAAACAGATCCGGTTCCTCCTTTCAAAAATGCCCAGAAGCAGACCACCCCCTTTCAGCATGAATTTCCAGTCCTTCAGAACCTCCAGCAGAAGCAGGAGACATGGCTGAGTGGAGCCTCAACACAGACAGTCATAATCTGAGGATTATCTCCAGAGCGGAGCCTCTGTACCGAAAGGGACAAATGTCCCCTATGCCGTCCATTCGAGTAAGC
>NW_023208319.1:0-536 GCF_002007445.2 Ailuropoda melanoleuca
CCTCTGTGGACCCGTTACCAGTTGGATAATCAGATTCAGTTGTTTCAATTTGTTCTCAATTTTAGGTTGGTTTTCTTTCCCTTCTGATTTAATTTGTTGGAATGCTTACATGGCTTAAAATCTAAAACCCTTGTGCCCCTAGACTCTCTGCCCCCGTGCGGCCTCCAAGAGGTAACCAGGCCTCTTTAGCCTCTGGCTTCTCCTTCTCATGTTTCTGTTTGTTTCAGAACGTACGCACATGGATTTTTATTTCTCCTTGTTTGCTTACTCAACAGGTAGCATACCAAGTACACTCTTTTTTCACGTGGCTTTTACCCGTTACCCTTGTGCCTGAGCTTGACCTGTGCGGAGATCCCCGCGCGCTCTGTGAGGCTACGTCGTACCACACTGGGCGTGAGCTCCCACCGACGGCCGCTCGGCTGCTTCCCGGCTTCACTGTTTCAGATACGGCAGCAGCTCGTAACCTCGTGTTCACGCGTTTTCTGAGCGTGGCCCTGTGTTCAGGGGGCGTCGCTAGCAGTCGGCAGTCCCGCCCC
>NW_023208320.1:0-536 GCF_002007445.2 Ailuropoda melanoleuca
TGGTTTGCTAATCTGTGATAGGATGCCAAGAATACAAAATGAAGAAAGGATAGACTGTTTAATAAATGGTACTGGGAGGGGCGCCTGGGTGGCTCAGTCATTAAGCATCTGCCTTTGGCTCAGGGCGTGATCCCGGCGGTCTGGGATCGAGCCCCACATCAGGCTCCCCAGCTGGGAGCCTGCTTCTTCCTCTCCCACTCCCCCTGCTTGTGTTCCCCATCTCGCTGGCTGCCTATCTCTCTGTCAGATAAATAAATAAAATCTTAAAAAAAAAAAAAAGAGAAGTGGAATCTATTTCTAAAATAAATAAATAAATAAATAAAAATAAATGGTACTGGGAAAGCTGAACAGCCACATACAAAAGAATGAAATTGGACCCATATCTTACACCACGCAAAAAAAACAACTAAAAATAGATTAAATGTAAGACCTGAAACTGTAAAACTCCTAGAAGATAACATAGAAGGTAAACTCCTTGACATCAGTTTTGATAATGATTTTTTGGATTTGACACCAAATGCACAGGTACCAAAACC
>NW_023208321.1:0-797 GCF_002007445.2 Ailuropoda melanoleuca
AAGCAGTAAAAGATGCCACGCTAGGAACAAGGTCTCACTGACACACACCATGCTAAGAAGCTCATGCATTTGTGACAAAAAAAAAAAATCTTTGTTCACATTGAAATTACATATACACTTTTGAGAATAACAAAGTCACCGTTGGAGATATATTTTTTCAAAAAAAAAAGTAATTTTTTCAAATATTTGACCATTTCACTGATAAACTAAAAATGAGTATCACTTTTTACAATTAGTTTCTTTTTTGTAGCATTCTATCCTGTAAGACTAACTTTCTTGCCAGTCATGTACCAAAAGTCAGTGGCAGGGCCTTGGCAATAAGTTTCTGCTATGTCAACCTTCACTATTTTGACTTTGTGGACTTAGAACAAAGTTACAAATGTGTGTATTTTGTTATTAGTAAGGCAATATCAAATTTAGAGTTTTTTTTTTCTAAGTTTTTGAAAGGAATGAATATTGGTACTCTTCAAGCGTTATAGACAATGCTTGAATTTATTCACAGAGTTTGGGCGTTTGCTCCGTCCCCACCCACAGGTTAGTAAACGTAGTGCCACATCTGTTAGTTTGAGAACACTGACAACCTGGGCATCCCCTTCATCTTCAGCCTGCTTCTCCCAAAATGTAAGNTTCTCCCAAAATGTAAGCTAACACATCAGGGTATCTGCTCATCAATACTGCTGACACAACTGAGAGAACCCTTTGGATTGAAACACTGCAAAACAAGCGTATTTACTTGACTGCCTTCTTGGCCGTAAGAACATTATACTAGCCAACATCTTGATGAAGAAACTAGATGA
>NW_023208323.1:0-536 GCF_002007445.2 Ailuropoda melanoleuca
GATCAAGTGTGAGCTGCAGGGATCAGCAAAGACCTCATGGTAAGGACTGTAATTCTGGACTCCAAAAGATCAGTCCTTGATTTTTGAATTTTCCATAATCAAGCAAGGAAGCATTGACTGTGTTCCTTGAAGATTCCAGGAATCTGTTTTCACTTTTCTGTGCTTACTTGAGCTCCTTCTATCTGCATTGGTACCCAGTAGCAGTGCCAACTGTCAGAGCTGACTGGTTCACTCCTGCTGATCTGTGGTCCATGAACTCAGATACACTTTGCTGAGAGAATCATCAGAAGAGCCTGGGGGGAAGCCTGTGTTGACTGAAGAGCAGGGGGAATAGTTATTGCCCAGAATTCCTGGAAAAAATGAAGCTACAACAAACCCAAACACTTTTGCCCAAAGTCTGTAGGTTTTTAACTTATCTATATTACAAACCTATATTCAACACTTACTCTATACTGGGCCTGGGCTAAATATTGGAGATAAAAAGTCAATCTAGGGGCGCCTGGGTGGCACAGCGGTTAAGCGTCTGCCTTCGGCTC
>NW_023208324.1:0-536 GCF_002007445.2 Ailuropoda melanoleuca
CAGAACAGCTGCACACACAGTTCACACACTCTTAACCACTCTGTTATAAAATAACTTCTTCGGCTTAATTGTGCCACTACAAGGAAGTGCTTGGCATCAGACTGTATTGCAGCATATCAAGGGCTCCAGGCATTAAGCTGGGGATCAAGAAAAAGACTGGACGGAGCAACTAGCAACAGGAAAGATAATCCTGGAAGAACCAGGTATCGGGGATGTTTGTGAAGAGAGAACATGAAAGACAGGGACTCAAGAAAAGAAGAAATTACCTCATTACCACAGCAATTTGGACATATTAAACTAGCAAACTAAACAGTTATAAAATAGAGCCCTAATGTGAATGTAATGCTGATCATAAATTCTGGTATTTATGAGTACTTGCACTGATCTTTCAATATATAGGTACATATAATTTAAAAATTAAAACAGCCATATCACAAATGGATTTTTAGCCATATCACTAGGAAAATGCTGACATTGATCATTTAGAACAGGAAGTAATTCAGAAAGTTCTGATGTTCGGCTTTAAACTACATGAC
>NW_023208325.1:0-536 GCF_002007445.2 Ailuropoda melanoleuca
TCTCATCATTCAAAGTGTGGTCTGAGGGCCAGATTGTTACAAACACTGAATCTTAGACTCCACTTCAGATCTACTGAATCAAAACTGCCATTTTAATAGGATCTCCAGGTGACCTGTGTGCACATTAGAGTTTGAGAACGCCTGCCTAGAGAGCCAGCCACACAAAAAGCTCTGTCTTGATGTTGTTGCTGAATCACTGCCAGTAAGAACCAACTTCTGAGCTTTTTTGTTTTTTGTTTTGTTTTAAGAGAGGAGCAGAGGGAGAGAGAGAATCTTAAGCAGGCTTCACACCTAGCACAGAGGCCGACACTGGGCTCGATGTCACAACCCTGAGATCATGACCTGAGCTGAAATCAAGAGTTGCTTAACTGACTGAGCCACCCAGGCACCCCTGGGTTTTTTGACATAGGTTTTCCGTTACTTGCAGCCAAAAGCATTTTAAGCTGATATAAGCACTTATAAGCTAAACGGCCTTATGTAAAACACCCCCTTCATCTCCCCAAAGGCTCAATGAAGAAAGGACTATTATTATCCCC
>NW_023208326.1:0-3512 GCF_002007445.2 Ailuropoda melanoleuca
CGCCCTCTCCTCCCGCCCCTCCCCCGGGAGGCCGCCGCCTCCGCCCCGCGCCGCACAAAGGCTCCGTGGAGCCGGGCCCAGCCGCCGCCTGCAGTGGCACAGCGGCCCGGCGTACCGGGCGGGGGAGGGCGCGTGGCTCCAGTGGGGGGAGGGGACTGAACCAGGCCGGGACACGCCCCCTCCACCAGTGGTGGTCCCGCCTCCTAGCTCCCCCTCCCCGCAGCGCGCCCCCCAGGTTCACTCCCAACCTGGGTGGCCCCAGTCTGGGCTCCCCCAGCCATCTGGCCCCCGTCTCCCCTTTTCCTACTCCCCAGCCCAGGGACACCTCTAACACGGTTGCCTTTATCCAAGACCAAGGGCCAGACTGTTATGGGGACTTGCAGCCCTGAGGTACTGGGTGTGGGCTCACAGCTCCCCAACATACTGGAGTTTGTGGTTGTACCCTCCCAGCAGCGTAGGCTCCCATCTCCCCCAACATCATGACTAGGGGGCAGGCGCTCCCAACAGTGACATTCCCTGACCTTTGGGCGGCCTTGAAGCCCTCTGCAGTTTGCAAGGCCTTTTTTCATAAATGATCACATTTACTCTATAACCCATTAGCTGCCAACTCTTAGAGATCCCCACTTTACAGATGCAAAAGCTTCAGTTCAGAAAGCGAGGGAGGATGGGTACTGCCTTGGCTTCCTGATCCAATGCTTCAGTCCCACATCCCTGTCCCCAGCTCAGAATGTGATGTATAATCATTGGGGTTTTAACCCCAGGGAGGAAAATTGGTTTTTATTTGGGAGGATAGTGTGGTGGGAAGGTGAGGGAGGATCACAGGCCTGGCCTAAGCAAGTATGCATACAAATTAGGACAGGCTAGGGAAGTTTTGAAGATTTCCCAAAGCAGAAGTTTGGTGGCTCCGTGGGCCCAGCAAGACCCAGATTTCTACATGGGGGTTCTAAGATTTGGTAGCAAATTGATTCACATGAGGAGAGGTGGGGTGGCAGGGGACAGACCCTTCCCTCTGTGTGACCAGAACTGCTAATGCTACTCCCTGACCAAAATCTAGAAAGCAGATGCCCCCCACCCCCAAACTCCACAGTCTCCTTCCTCCTCCTCTGGTCCCCACAGCTCACTTCTTGGTAAGGGGAGAGAAAGGCAGGGCAGGGACACAGTCCTCTTCCTGGCAAGGTGGCTGGCTGTGCCCCCCGCCCCGCAAGTCCTGGGAGGCTACGTTTGTTTACCTCTCAGCAATTTGGTGGCAGCCAGGCCCAGGGGAGCCTCCCTGGGATGCCCAGCCTCCCCCAGTGACGCCCCAGGACCCTGCCAGGGAAATACAGACTGTTCCACCTGTGTGCAGAGGGAAGGGGGTCCTTCCCACAGAGCTAGGGTGATGAGGCCCGTGAGGGGTGCCAGAGGACACTCAGATGCCCAGTGTCTCCTTTACTTTCCTCTTAATGTGAGGGATGGGAACCTCACAGACCACCCCCTCCCCAAGCCCACCAATGGAGCCCTGAGTAGGGCTCCTGATGGGGGCTTCTGAGGGCGCTCTGGCACTAGAAAGGAGGGAATGCGCCTGCCGGGGTTCTCTGCTGAATGGGGGGGCAGGAAGCACTTCCAGTTCCTCGGCACTCATGCACTCATCCTGAGGGCCTGTGTCATATGGGGGAGTGAGGGTATCCTGAGGGGCACAGCACTAGGACCACCTGGAGGCAGAGCAGTGAGACCAGCCAGAGAAAGGACCCTGGCCACGCAGAGAGTTGCTCTGGGACACCTTTGTAGCGGTAGGATAGGGCTGGAATGGCATTGTAGGCCAAGAGCACAGGCTGCCCCTGTGGTCCCCCTAGATCTCTAAGGGACCCGCTCTAGGGCACTATCCCCTGCAGAATGGGTAGGGTACTATTCAGGATTCCACCAGAGCTGGGGCACAGGACAGCAGCTGGATTCTGCCATCACAAATGAAATTAACGGGACACCTGCCCCAGCCTAGAACTTGGACCCAGGGGAGGAGGCTGCCAGGCTGAGTTATGGGGAGGGTCACTTTCCCAGTGATGACAGAGCTTATGGCCCTACGCCCCTTCTCCTGCTGCCCCACACCCCCTCCAGCTCTGACCTGTCAGGGCTCCTCATTACTCTAAGCTCCTGGGCTCAGCCCTGGGTTAGGCTGTCCTTTTCCAGAGACTGTTAATCCATCCCCGTGGCTTTCCTCCTCCCTCTTCCTGATCTTCCCCAGCTGCTTCCTCCACGGGGAAGAAACACGGAGGCAACCAGTGGGCCTCCTCAGCCTGAGGAAAGGCTGTTGGTCCCCTGAGGCTCCCCACCTAGCAGCTGTGAAGGCAGCGGGGCAGAGGGGCAGGCCTAAGCACCGTCTTCAGGGCGGTGTGGGAATAGTGCCCAGGCAGGGAGCCAGAGGTCTCTGGTCTGGGGCCACTGGAAGGGACAAGATTTCAAAACACTTCTAAGGGGAGGGTGGGATGGGGAGAGGAGGTAACAAAAACATTGGCATTGTTGAGCTGGAACAAAGAACATGGCTTGCCCCAGTTCAAGCCCAAGAACAATAACACTAGCCTCAAACCCAGGACCCAGAATTTCTCATGCAACCCTGTCCTCTTCCCACAGCTCTAAGCCAGTGATAGCAGATGGAGGTCTAGCCAGCAGGTTTGGAATCTCATTACACCACCTGGCTGGGGCTTAGGTTTGACACAGGTTCTTTGGAGACTGGTGGGGGGTGGGGATGGCCCCTTTGTGCAGAAGTACAATGTGTAGAAGGACTGCTCCTTCGTGGCCCCTGTCTGAGCTCTGAAATGATACTTTTGCAATACCTGCTGTGACCAAGGCGCTGCCTCCATCAAGCCTCCAAGGGCCCCGGCCTGCTCCCTCACCTCATCCTGCCTCTCTCTATCGCCCTGGACTCTGAGCCCCAGGAGCTGGATTTCTAGGATGGGAGGAAGGAAAGGGCTGCCCAGACCTGAGTCAATTTTAGAGAGGCAGTCTGCCAGGGCAGGAGGGGCCAGGCTTCACCTAGCAGCCCCTTAAGCCTTTAAAAGTTCTTACATAAGCCTCCAGCCCCTGTGCAGAGCTGCAGGGCTAATTCCCCCAGACCACCCCCCCAAACCCAGCTTCCAGGTCACCTCCCCAAGCTGCTGAGCACCAACAGATGGGGAGGAGAAAGAAGTCCAAATCCGCTGGACCGGAAGGACAGCGGGATTGCATTTCAAGCTGTGATACAACCCAGAGATTAGCCACTGTCTCCTTTTCAGCCAGTACCCCTGGGGCCCAGCTCAACACCCCCACTCTTCCTCCAGTGACTCTTACAGACCCCAGCAGGCTAAGGGCAGGAGGGCGTCCTGAATCTTAGGAGAAACCCTGAGGTGAGCTGCACTGGCAGCCTCATCAGACATCAGTGAATGGTGAGGAGGGGGCAGTGTCCTCACCCAGCTCTGAGGAAGCATCCATCCGGACACCTACACCTGCCAGTAAGACTCTGGAGATAGTTCTAGGCAGAAAACAGCTAAAGGAGGAGTACA
>NW_023208327.1:0-536 GCF_002007445.2 Ailuropoda melanoleuca
CAACCAAAACCAAATAAAAAATAGAAACAAAAAACGCAAAAATAGTTGAGAGGAGAATTAAAATTAGAATAACAGAATCAACAGAGTTCTGCTTTAGATTCTCTTCTGGAATGTATCTGGGTACTTTTCAAGTGATGTAGTTTACCTGGCTCTGTCAGATTACTGTGAGGCATCTTGGTGGAAGACCTTCAAAGTTGTTAAAAATAACTTTTAAATTAAAAAAAGGATAAAATAACGACTCTCATACAATTGTAAAATGAACACGTTAAATATTTTACTCACAATGTAGTAATCAGACATGTTATAGTATGTTTAAAGGTGAATTCAAAATAACAGAAACATTTATAGACATAAATGAGCAAATGGACACAATGCTATCTTTTTCACAAGGATGTGGGGGGTGGGAAGAGAAGGGGTGGTCGCTCCACTCTAAATAATTTATTTGCACGTCTACAGACAAGGTTTATTTTGTATTTGGTAGTTAACTTCAACTTCCAGAGTTGTAAAATAGCTCCTATGGAATCAGGATCAGGAAG
>NW_023208328.1:0-536 GCF_002007445.2 Ailuropoda melanoleuca
GGAGAGAGAGTTTGGAGAGAAAAGTAAGTGTGTGTCCAGGGACTTGTTTTATTTCACATGTTCCCTTGTCCTCTTTAAAGCCTCATCCCATCAGGGACATAAAGGGAGCGGGGAGGGGGGGACACACCCCTCACACCCATTGGTCAGGTGTGGTCACTGCCCACCAATCGCAGACAAGGGGTGGATCCTGTCACTGGCTCAGCCACTTGTGGTCCCCTGGGCTGGGCACATGGCTCCAGGCAGAAGTGGGGCGTCGGTGGGGCCGCGCAAGGGACCCGCAGGCAGAGGCAGGTGACCCTGCGGTGAGCCGCAGCCTCAGCAGCGTGAGATCCAGGACAGGGAGTAACTGGGCCCGGACCTCTAGCATTTGTGAACCACAGAGAGCCAACTGCGCCCCAGTAACTACTTACAGTAAGTTGTGAACAGTAAGACTGAAAAGCAGGAATGCCAACTTTTGAGACCAAGGCGGTGGCAGAGCAGGATCCAGGGTCTTGACTCCGCCAGGGCCCCTTCTTCATGTGCCCCACTGCCGGCCC
>NW_023208329.1:0-537 GCF_002007445.2 Ailuropoda melanoleuca
AAAAAAAAACTCTCCCAGAGTGACGGGCAAATAATCTGAAGGATCTTTAACTAAATTCTCTAAGTAGAGACATCGTCATTCTGAGGAGCTTAAATGAAAAGATAGTGAGTGGATAGCAACTTTTAACAGTTAAGCGCTTTCTTTGATATGAATGTTTTGGGCAGTGATTTTTAATGTTGTAAATCAGTTTCTTCTCTAAAGGTTTCCACTCCATTCCTCTTTAAAGAATGAGTGTCCATTTCTTGAGGTGGCTGTGTCATATCTTTACCACATATCCTCCAATAACATTACCTGGATGATTATCATAATGGAAAGAAATGCAATATGACTTCTCCAGCTTTGGAAAAGTTTCTTCTGAGAAGGAAATTTAAGTCAGCCTTCACATAAAAAAACCTCTCCTGAGTTTCGTATTTTTCTCAGCATGGTTTATGAGTACCACTTATTACATTCTTGCATGCTATATGAGACAGTATTACGGAGACTAAAAACAAATAGAAAACAAGCCCATCTTTCAGTCCTCGTTTTGTCATGTCAAAG
>NW_023208330.1:0-537 GCF_002007445.2 Ailuropoda melanoleuca
AAAAAAAATGCAGATTTTAAACCCAGTTAATCCCATTAACTCTTCTCAGCAAGAGAATTCTTAACCATTTAGAAGAATAATTCTGACTCTCCTTTTAAAAGACAATCTAAAAATATTGTTAAGACTTGGAGAAATAAGCTCCTTGAGAAAAAAATACTAGAGATTTCTAAATCCTTTCAGTTATGATGCCAACTTACAGCCCATCCTTAATAGTGTTTTAATAAAATACAAAGACAGTTGATTCTCATTATTCAGATTCTGTATTTTTTAATTTGCCTACTTGCTAAAATTTACTTAGTACTCCAAAATCAATATTCGTTATGTTTTCATTATCATTTGTGGACATGCGCCGGTAGTAAAGTATTTGAGTCATCCAGCATGCACATTCCTGATTGAGATCAAAAGTCTCAATTTAACTTTTGCCTTGTTTCAGTTCTGATACTGTAAACAAGTATCCTTTTCTTGGTATATTTAGTGCTAATTTTTGCATTTTTGTGTTTTATGTTGGCGATTATGCTATTTAAAATGTTTTTCAAG
>NW_023208331.1:0-537 GCF_002007445.2 Ailuropoda melanoleuca
AGCCATTTTTAACGCGATCTCCGATTGACCAAAAGGGGGGCTTTTGAAGTCTGCATTTTTCTTCCTTCTTTCCTTCCTTCCTTCCTTCCTTTCTTTTTTTTTCCCCTTGGTTCCTATAAACGAATCAAAAAAATAATAATGATAATAATCTCGACTTTACTTGTGGTTGTGACCGTGTCCAAAAACCATTATCTCAAAAAAAAAAGGAGAAGAAAACTTTTAAAAGACCTTGTAAAAAAAAATAATAGTTTCAAAAATGCAAAAAAAAAAAAACCAACCCCAAGGTTTTATGATGAGCATTCCAGTAACACATTTTTTTTGTGTGTGTGTATGTACTTTTACCTGTACCATAAAGTAGTGGGTTTGTATGAGATGGCAAGGCCAAAGATTAAAAAGGGTTTTTTTTTTGTTTGTTTTCCTTTTCGTTCTTTGATTTTTGTCTAAGGAGTTGCTGTTAATTTTTTCTTTTTTTCTTTTGGCCTGTTTGATGTATGTGTGAAAACAATATTGTCCAACAATAAACCGGAATTTTATTTT
>NW_023208332.1:0-537 GCF_002007445.2 Ailuropoda melanoleuca
AAAAAATTTCCCTCAAGTGAGAAAGGAGACAGTTGGTTCTATGTGGTCTGTATACCTGTGCTCGCCTCCTTGCAACATTCAGGAGAGGTAAGAAATTATTTTATGGTACACTTTGGGAGTTTGGACTTTATATATTAAGACTACCATTTCAAAAAGATGCCTGGCAGTCTGTGATGATTCTTAGCATAGAAGCAGTAGAACTGCATGGAAGTGGAACTGAATGGAAGACCACAGGCGTTTTCGTCCTTATTCTGCCAAGACCTTATTCTAACCAGTGGTGTAGGCAAATAAGAGCTTAATTTCCTATTAGGTAAATGGTATGGAAGATTGGGGTCAGACTTACTCTGATTTTTTACAAGATCAACTAACACAGCAGTGCTTCCCATTTTTTGGAATATTCATTACTGATACAAATGTTTAGAGCGATTTTAAAACAAGAAAGGTATATTGTGTATTTTATCTTCTTCAATATCCCAAAAATAGTTTTTGATGAAGGAAGGATATATCTTCGACTCATCCATTTACAAATAACTGATA
>NW_023208333.1:0-1224 GCF_002007445.2 Ailuropoda melanoleuca
TTTGAGAGAGAGAGACAGCCAGTCAGCAAGAAAGGGAACCCAAGCAGGGGAGTGGGAGAGGAAGAAGCAGGTTCCTGGTGGAGAAGCCTGATGAGGGACTCCTTTCCGGAATGTTGTGATCATGCCCTAATCCGAAGACAGGAGCTTAATGACTGCGCCACTCAGGCGCTCCGGGTTGTGGGCTTCGTGATTTTTCAGCCTGCCTTCTGGGGCAGGGGCCCGCCTGCCGGTACTCAGAAAACCCTGTTTGGGTAGAGTCTCGTGTCCCCTGCGAGGGGGGATGGGGATGGGCACCCTGTGAGCCGGTATTTCCGGGCTTTTGTTCTCTGGCGGCTTTCCCTGGCGGTTTGCTATGCCTCTTCTGAGAGTCAGAGCAGCAGCGGCTGAAATTTAGCCTCTGTCTCAGAACAGAGGGATCGCGGATCGTTCTCCACTGATGTTCTGGCCACTTTAACTCTGTTTCTGTTGGTGCTGCTCAACCCTACAGCATCCCAGGCTGTGCGCCCCACACCCGGCATCCCAGCCCCACTTCCAGGGCCGGCGCATCTCTGTCCTTTGTGTTTCCAACCCCGCCAGCCGCCAGTCGCCAGCCACCCCGCACGGGCTCCCGGAGCTCCCCGTCTCAGTCTGGTGTCTTACGGGTGCTGACCGCGGTCCGCCCGCTCCCCGGTGCAGGTGGCCCGCCAGCCGCCNTCACCAGCCGCCAGCCACCCCGCGCACGCTCCCGGAGCGCCCGGTCTCAGCCTTGATCCAGTGAGCGCTCCAGAGCTCCGTGAGATGGTTGGTGGCACACGCTCCCGGCTCACGGACTCAGTCTGCCTTTTCCAGGGTGCGGGTCTGCAGTCCGCCCGCTCCCTGGTGCAGGTGGCCTGCCAGCCGCCCCGCGCGCGCTCCCAGAGCTCCCGTTCTGCTGTCTCAAGCGTGCGGGTCCGCGGTCCTTCCGCTCCCCCCGTGCAGGTGGCTACCGCTTCCCGGCGCCCTGACACGGTGGCTTCCTCCCCCTTCTGTTTATCTTCCGATCGATATCTGTGCGCGGTTTCACGGCTCCCCGCTTCATACCTCGATACTCAGCACTGGAGATGTTCTTTTGTAGAGACCCAGATGTATCTTCCTGTGTCTCAGGCTGATTCCGTGGATGTTACTGCTGGTCTGGTACCTATCCAGCTCAACTCAGGGGACCGGCTGAAAAAGGGGTCCCCTACTCCTCCGCCATCTTAACCTCCC
>NW_023208333.1:1254-1521 GCF_002007445.2 Ailuropoda melanoleuca
TTTTAAAGATTTTATTTATTTATTTGACAGAAATAGAGACAGCCAGAGAGAGAGAGGGAACACAAGCAGGGGGGAGTGGGAGAGGAAGAAGCAGGCTTCATGTGGAGGAGCCTGATGTGGGGCTCATTCCCAGAACGCTGGGATCACGCCCTGAGCTGAAGGCAAACGCTTAACCGCTGTGCCACCCAGGTGCCCCTGGACCACATCTTCTTAATCCAGTCATCTGTTGAAAGGCATCTCAGCTCCTTCCACAATTTAGCTATTGTG
>NW_023208334.1:0-537 GCF_002007445.2 Ailuropoda melanoleuca
TATCCAAGATCTACAAAGAACTTCTCAAACTCAATATGCGAGAAACAAATAAATCATAAAATGGGCAGGAGATATGAACAGACACTTTTTCAAGGATGACATACAAATGGATAACAGACAGATAAAAAATGTTCAAAATCATTAGCCATCAGGGAAATTCAAATCAAAACCACACTAAGACACCCCCTTACGCCAGTTAGAATGGCAAAAATTGACAAGGCAAGAAACAACAATTGCTGGATAGTATGTGGAGCAAGGGGATTCCTCCTACATTTTTGGTGGGAATGCATGTTGGTACAGCCACTGTGTAAAACAGTGTGGAGGTCCCTTGAAAAGTTAAAAATGGAGCTACCCTATGATCCAGCCATTGCACTACTTGTTATTTACCCCAAAGGTACAGACGTAGTGAAGAGAAGGTCCTTATGCACCAAGTTCATAGCAGCATTGTCCACAATAGTTAATCGTCGAAGGAACCGAGATGCCCTTCAACACATGACTGGATTAAGAAGTTGTGGTCCATATATACAATGGAATATT
>NW_023208335.1:0-537 GCF_002007445.2 Ailuropoda melanoleuca
CTCCTTGCTCAGCAGATAACCTGCTTTTCCCTCTGCCTGCCACTCCCCCTGCGTGTGCACAGTATCTCTCTCCTCTCTGACAAATAAGTAAATAAAATCTTTTAAAAAATAAAAAAAAGAGGATGGAATTCAGTTATATCTATACTGATATTTAGATTCAGTACAGGCATTCAATATTAAATAAATGATAATTCTTCTCGTGCAAAACATTCTTTCCATTCTGATCTTAGAATCAGAGCTAGTGGTATTTCAGGCTAAGTGATAAGATTACCCTTAGACCATTTCACCAAGGGTTATCTTTCTGTTGGGAAATATTTCCTAAAACAGTTTCGTACACATCCTTAGTAGCTCTTTACAGAACTCCAAACTTCACTACCAGGAAATTGGTGGCAGAATTATAATGTTGCCCCTGGCCCACTCTGCCATCGTTCTGCAATCTGGCAGCCTCCTGGAAGCACTTAAGCAGCTTAGTGCCTTCAGTCTGACACTTTAGAAATGGTCATCAGCAGAGTTCTTGGCTTGATATTCCAGATGCAA
>NW_023208336.1:0-537 GCF_002007445.2 Ailuropoda melanoleuca
CTGAGCAGGGAGCCCGATGCGGGGCTTGATCCCAGGACCCTAGGGTCGTGACCAGCGTTGAAGGCAGACGCTTCACCGACTGAGCCCGTGGTTAATTTTTCTTAAAGCTTTGGTTCTTTTTTTAAATTTTATTTTGTTTTAATAAGCCAGACTTTATTTTTTCAGGGACCCATGGTTGAGAATAAAAAGAAAGGGTTCCACTTAACATTTAGTTATGAATTGTACTTTCAGAAGGATTTTCAGTCATCCATAAATCCAAGCATAATTGCCACCATTTTACACGTAAGAACAATGAGGCATAAAGGAACAAATTTCAGATTTCATAGGAGTGCATCTCAACCCTTACCACTCTTTAGAATGATCTGGGGAACTTAACAAAAATGTTCTTGGTTTCTACGTTAGGCCACTTGAATCAGAATCTGTAGGGTGAAACCCAGGCATTGGGTAATTGTTTAAGAACCAAAGCTTTAATTACCTGATTACTTAAAGCTTTGGTTCTTAAACAAGTAAGCAGGCATAATTTGGACATTCCACTGA
>NW_023208337.1:0-3811 GCF_002007445.2 Ailuropoda melanoleuca
GGAGTCTTCTGAAATTAGATCAACAGAGGATCCCAGGCAATATGAAAAAATCCTTTTAAAAAAAATACTATAGTAACACTGGCTACACACCTCTGCTAGAGATTTGTGTGGTTCCCATTAAATTACATTTCCACCAGGAAGGGACCCAGTAAAACAAAAGTTTTTGTCAATCTCTGATCACATTACACTTATTCTTTAAAAGGAAAAAACCTGATTATATGCTGAGCACATAGTCAATTCCAGAACAAATTGTTTTATTTGAGGAGAGTTGCTGGTCAATACGGAAAGGAACGATGCCCTTCATTTTCTTCATTGGCGATAGATCAATATGAAGTTGACAGCTCCTAGTTCCCAGGTAAGATAACGTTTCCAGGTAGGAAAGACAACATTAAAGGCTTCAAAAGCCAGGAAAGCCCGTTCCTTTATTAAATACTTTCTTATAGGAGAGTGAGGCGAGGGGCCATGTTTTCGTTTTTAATGACTCTTGTGAACGTCAGTTTCACGTGTTCCTCCAATCACATCTGCCTGGTGGTGTCCTGGCTCCTAGGAGATCCAGGGACGGTGAAGCACAAGCTAATTATGTGATCTTCCCCTTGCCCAGAGCATCTGCTCTGAGTCTCTACCTCCTTCCTGCACGGCTGAACTGGATTTCCCGCTACAGACACCCAGGGACGGCCTTTCCCTTTTGTGCAGACCCACACCTCCGTTCTTCTGAGAACCTGGTGTAAATTGCAATGGCTTTTATTAATCCTTACTACATGCAGCCGTGGACTAAGTGTGCCCATACCACTTCTCCCCTAATCCTTACTGCAGGCTGAGGAGTAAATGCTACCACCTTCCCCATGATACGGCCAAGAGAACGGAGTCACAGAAAGATTAGTTATCTGCCAGAGAGCAAGAGATCTAAGTGATAGAGTGGGGATCTGAAAGGAGGCCCCCTGGCCCCGCACCCTGCTCCGGCAGGCCACCCTCCCCCTTCTTCCCTTTCCACCCCATTCTGCAGTTCTCCACACTGAACGGAGGCGACATGTGGATGCTGCTGCTAGTCCACGCTCCCCTTACTAGGTGAAAACTTGCTTAAACACCAATATGTGGAACCTACTAGACAATATATAGAACACAACAACACAGAGTTGATGCTCATTATTCATGGTGGTTCTATGAAGTCTATATACTGTTTTCTAGAGTCACCTTGGAAGCTGAGCGAGCGACACCTGGAGCTTCTAGGAGAAATACGGGGTTAGGTTCCTGCAACTCTCCCGTCACAGCATTTCATCCACCAGCCCTTACATAGCCTTGTTTTATGTGTGTTTGTGTTTAAAGATGCNAGGAGAAATACGGGGTTAGGTTCCTGCAACTCTCCCGTCACAGCATTTCATCCACCAGCCCTTACATAGCCTTGTTTTATGTGTGTTTGTGTTTAAAGATGCCTTATGTAATATATATTATGTATTGTTGATTCATTAACATTGAGCTCCCGGCCAACAGCGCTGTCACTCACATCTCGACAAGGTTCACCTAACACAGCTCAGCACAGACACCCTTAGGAACAGCAGACAGCGCTCACGCACTGTTTGGGGGCCATGGGGGGGGCATTTTAAACAACAAAATTACCGCACAGAAACCCCACAAAAATGTGGAAAACATTTGCAAACACAGAATCCATGAACAATAAGGATCAGCGGTACCGGTCTTATTCCTCAGCTACCCTGCCGCTCCCCTGCTGTTCATAGGAAGAACCAATTACTTGAATGTTCTGGGTCTGATAGGCATTTTCCAGTCTTTGTGTGCGGATGTCAGCTCTTCAGTGAAGGCAGTTCGTCTCCTCCTTCTCCATACACACTGCAAACGTCACAGCGTACCTGCCTCTGCTTGTCTACTACCGCCTAGTGTTCTCATTCCCNCTGATAGGCATTTTCCAGTCTTTGTGTGCGGATGTCAGCTCTTCAGTGAAGGCAGTTCGTCTCCTCCCTCTCCATACACACTGCAAACGTCACAGCGTACCTGCCTCTGCTTGTCTACTACTGCCTGGTGTTCTCATTCCTCTCCCATCCCTTCTTCAGTCTGGGCATTTCTCTGGCTCGGAGCTTCCGAGCTTCTCACTCCCTGCGTGCTCCCTGCGTGATGATGCCCGTGGCTTCAGCCGCGATCCCTAAGGAGGCTCAAGCTGCCTCCCACTCGACTGCTTTTGTGTTTCTTCTTCCTGGAAGGTTCTCCCCGGATATCCCACATAAAAACTCACTTCCCCTCTTCCTTCAGGCGTCTGCCAGGATGCCACCCCCTCTAGCCTCTCATCCCACGACACTCTCCCTTTACCCTCCTTCATTGGCCTCCTGGGCTGAAATATTACATAGTTGTTGTTTATTCTTCTGTTGTTTTTAATCCTCCTGTGGCAGGCACATGCTGGAACTGGTCCCCGAGGTCCCCACCCCGATGTACACACACTTATGATGCCCTCCCTGGACGAGAGAGACCTCTAAATGCAGGGGGATGGTCACTCCTTCATTGGTTACGCTGACAAAGTGGTGGGATAGCCATGCCTGCCGTAGCAGACCGGACAGAGATTTCCCTGCAGGTTTTGAAGAAGTGGGCTGCTATGTTGGGAGAAAGCCAGGCGTCGAGGGCCTAAGGAGCCTGCAGAGCTGAATTCTCCCAGCAATCAGGAGGACCCTGGAAGAGGACCTCAAGCCCCAGATGAGAACATAAGCTGGCCAACACTTGGATTTCGGCCTGTGAGACACTGAGCAGAGAGCACAGCTAACAGGTGCCCAGACTCCTGACCCACAGACACTTAGACAATAAATGGGTTTTGCTCTGAGCTGCTAAGATTTTGATAACTAGTTACACAGCCATAGATACACCTTCCATTAGAATGCAGGCTCCATGTGGGTGGGGAGCCCGTGTGCTTCAGTCACTGCTTTCTCCTCAGTCTGAATAAGAGCTCTCAGCCCATGGTTGAGCTCAATGATGAGAATGGGCTGGGGCTGCATGGCCCAATTTCACCTGGAGTCCAAGCCCACCCAAAGATTTCTGCAATTTCCCACCTTCCTCCTTCAGGCTTCTCTCTGGCTACCATCCTTCTGGTGCTGCAGTTAGACAGCAAACAATGTGGGTGCGATGCACTGCCCCTTGATGAGTGTTTTCTCCAAACCCCAGTAGAACTATGGGTGCAGATATGGGTAACCTGAAAGGGTCATCTCCCAAGGGGAGGGCCAGGATGCAATGCGCGTTGCCTTCTCTGCCTTGGGGACAGCTCTGCTCATGGCCAGATTCTTCCAGCCTTTCATGTGGAACCCATGGGGGCCTCTCAAGGAATTCTTTCTAAATAAACCCAGTGCCTTTCTTGGGAGCCTTATGGGGACAGCTGTTAATACAGTGACATTTTCTTCATCATTTAATCTATGCTGATAAATTCTACTTCAGACTCTCCACTGAGCGTCACATGCATTTATCCATCCGCCTGCTGGTTACCTATGCTTCGAAGTCTCACAGGCACCACAAATTCAACATGTCCAAAAGCTGAACTAACCATTTCATTCCTGAAGCCTTCTTCTCCAGGGTTCCATATCTCATTGCCTGGCATTTCCACCTGGTCGTCCAAGCCGTAAACCTTGGAATCACTTCTGAGGCGCCCTCTCCCCCACCCTGTGGGTCCGATCAGTCATCCAGAGAGTCAGACCTATTTCTTCTCCTTTGGAAATGGCTCTGGGCTCCATCCGCTTTGCTGCAATGTCACTGCCATTGCCTGAGGCCAGGCCACCATCACCATCTTAGTCCTGCTTCAGAAAGCATCACAGGGGCTCCTCTGCCC
>NW_023208339.1:0-537 GCF_002007445.2 Ailuropoda melanoleuca
AAAGACAGCATGGTACTGGCACAAAAACAGACACATGGACCAATGGAACAGAATAGAGAACCCAGAAATGTTGATTTTTTTCTAATATCTTATGGAACTTGGAAATGGTTCCAGAAATACTAAATTTATGAAATGTAGTTTACGAAAGAGTGCAGTCATCTATACTTAAAATAAATTAACATAGTAATGAAAAGTCTACATGGCTTAGCTAAATTATTAAGAGGTCTGAAATTAAAACCATCTGCATCTGCCTGAATTTTAGTAATTCCTTTATAATCTATTTCTTACTTGATACTTTCTTCCCATTCAACGTCTCATTGCAGCTAACCCAATTCAGACCCACATTACTTCATGCACAGACTACTGCACCAGGCCTAGTCTTCGTCACCTCGGTCCATCTTGCACAGTGCTGTTAGAGTAAATTCCTGCAATATCACCAATGTTTTTGCCACACTCTGACTCAAGAAATATTCAATTATTTAACCTATTAACTTGATTCCAGTCTATCAAATATTTTTGAAAACTCTTTTAAAATAA
>NW_023208340.1:0-537 GCF_002007445.2 Ailuropoda melanoleuca
AAAGACAGGAGACTTAAAATATCAGTTCATATGTTCTCCATTGATTCTGCAGAAAAGCTATTCTTCCCTTCTGTGGGGGGGAAATGGCTGAAACAATGTCTGCATTCCAAACTGTTCAGGGAAGAATTGGGTCTCCGTAAGTACAGAGTTTTTCAACGCCCAGGTTATACTCTGCTCCTTTTCCTCCTTGATATGCGCTGGTCACAATGCGGAGCCATCCCTTTTCACCCCAGGGCTCGCCCCAAGAGTTCCGGACGATCCAGTATTCATTTCCATCCTCCACCCCCCAGCCGGCCACAGACACAATGTGGTTTATGAAAGATGAAGACTGGTATTCCGTATAAAGTCCTCCTGTGTAGTTGTCCAGCTTCGGAGTGGCCATGATCCCGCAACTGATCGGACCGTTTGCATAGATTTCTGCCATCATCTTTTCTCGGCCACTGAGAGATCCATAATCAGATACTTTCCAGAGAGTGTAGTTTTTTATGATATGACATTCCCCAAAAGTAACGCATGTTCCACACTGATTAAACTTCT
>NW_023208341.1:0-537 GCF_002007445.2 Ailuropoda melanoleuca
AAAGCAGGTAGGCCCAACTGCTTACATCCCAGGTTGAACAAAGAATAGCAATGGCGGGAAAGTAGCTGAAACATATGGAGAGATTAAAGGAAGACAAGGGTTATTCTAACAAGATCTGTTCATGTAGATTTCTCTCTGCTCAATTCCCTGTCTCTGGCGCTAAGAATGTTTCTCTCTTCCTGGAAGAGGGAGGGAATCTCCCAGGGAGTTTTATCTCCTGCTTTTGGGAACACAAGAGGTCAGAGCAAACTTCTTGCACCAGCTGTTTTTCAAGTGTCTTTAGCTCAAAATAATCCTTATGCCAAAGTGGCATATTTTGGGGTGGCCTATGCTGCCACCTTCCACACCTTTACTGGATAAATAAAGCCAGACTGGTTACAACAACTTACACGCACATGGGCAGTGCGTAAGTGTTCGGATGCCCCACACCCTCACCAACACTTTCTACTTTTCAAGCTTTTTAATTTTGTGAAACGGACACATCTATACTGGTGTCTCATTGTGGTTTTCGCTTTCTTTTTAAAAAAAAAAAAAAAA
>NW_023208343.1:0-537 GCF_002007445.2 Ailuropoda melanoleuca
AACAGAAAAATGACATCAATGCTAAGAATAATGTCTTATTACTGGGGCTGCCCCTGAGGTGTGTAGGGGCCCTGGAAGATATTTTTTACAGGACCTCTGTCTAAACAATTTGAGTCGCCCCAAGTAAACATATTAGTATCATTCTGGTGGCTAAATGTTAGATGATTCCCACCAAAGAAATATCACACTGGCCATTTAGAGCAATCCTCTTGCCAGGCCATCCTCCTGGAACCATAGTCCAGCCATTAGGCCCTTGAGCAATTTTGTTTTTTAAAGATTTTATTTATTTACTTGAGAGAGAGCGAGAGAGAGCACACAAGTGGGGGTGGCAGGTAACAGAAGGAGAGGGAGACGCAGACTCCCCGCTGAGCAGGGAGCCTGATGTGTGACTAGATCCCAGGACTTCAGGATCATGGTCTGAGCCGAAGGCAGATGCTTCACTGACTGAGTCACCCAGGCGCCCTTTCTGAGCAATTTAATAAGCACAATATCTGGAGCTCCATGGGACATCTGTCAACCCCACGCATTCAGCAGGAG
>NW_023208344.1:0-537 GCF_002007445.2 Ailuropoda melanoleuca
GTGAATTCTGGCCTTTCAGGATGCTTTTCCCTCCTCTTTTTAAAAAGGCAGGAATGACTCAGCAGGTTATTTTGTAATTAAAAAATTGTAAAATCATGTGGCACTTACTTTCACAGATACTATGTACCTCTTACCTCATTTTTCCCCCAAGGATGCAGATTTTGTTTCTTACCCTGTGAAAGCCAACCAGAAGAATTAAAAATAACAAATCTAGATAGAAAAAACAAAGTGGAAAAAATTCAGACTTATTCACTGGCTATAAAAGGATCAAAAAAGTGTATCAGGTGCCAAAATATATTTTAAACTTACATTAAAGCACCCTTTCTCCTCAGATATCAGGTTAACCTCTGGCATATTCAATTCATGTCACTCCGGACTTGGGAAGGCTAAATAAAGTTCACCCAGTCTGTGCTGGTTATTAAAGAGGAATGACAATCATCTGAAGAACCTTGGGTGGAGGTTTGTGCAGGGGACAGGGCAGTGTGGGGAGATAGGAGGGGCTTGGGTGGTGGTGGCTACCAACTGGGATGGCTTCCC
>NW_023208345.1:0-1417 GCF_002007445.2 Ailuropoda melanoleuca
TCAGGAACACGACAAGGATGCCCACTCTCGCCACTATTATTCAACATAGTACGAGAAGTCCTTGCAACAGCCATCAGACAACAAAAGGGGATAAAAGGTATCCAAATTGGCAAAGAAGAAGTCAAAATGACTCTCTTCGCAGATGACATGATACTCTATATGGAAAACCCAAAAGAATCCNTGGCAAAGAGGAAGTCAAAATGACTCTCTTCGTAGATGACATGATACTCTATATGGAAAACCCAAAAGAATCCACTCCCAAACTATTAGAAGTTATAGAACAATTCAGTAATGTGGCGGGANTAAGGTGGCAGGATACAAAATCAATGCCCAGAAATCAGTTGCATTTCTATACACGAATAACGAGACTGAAGAAAGAGAAATTAGGGAATCTATCCCATTTTCAACAGCAACAAAAACCATACGTTACCTTGCAATTACCTTAACCAGAGACGTAAAGGATCTATATTCTAGAAACTATAAATCACTCTTGAAAGACATTGAGGAAGACACAAAAAGATGGAAAAATATTCCATGCTCATAGATCGGAAGAATTAACATAGTCAAAATGTCCACGCTACCCAGAGCAATGTACACTTTCAATGCTATCCCGATCAAAATACTGAGGACATTTTTCGAAGAACTGGAACAAATAGTCCTCAAATTTGTATGGAACNTTAAATTTGTATGGAACCAGAAAAGGCCCCGAATCTCCAAGGAACTGTTGAAAAGGAAAAACAAAGCTGGGGGCATCACAATGCCGGATTTCGAGCTGTACTACAAAGCTGTGATCACAAAGACAGCATGGTACTGGCACAAAAACAGACACATCGACCAATGGAACAGAATAGAGAACCCAGAAATGGACCCTCGGCTCTTTGGGCAACTAATCTTTGATAAAGCAGGAAAAAACATCCGGTGGAAAAAAGACAGTCTCTTCAATAAATGGTGCTGGGAAAATTGGACAGCTCCATACAAAAGGATGAAACTTGACGACTCTCTCACACCATATACAAAGATAAACTCCAAATGGATGAAAGACCTCGATGTGAGACAGGAATCCATCAAAATTCTAGAGGAGAACATAGGCAACAACTTCTATGACATCGGCCAGAGCAACCTTTTTCACGACACATCTCCAAAGGCAAGAGAAATAAAAGATAAAATGAACTTATGGGACTTTATCAGGATAAAGAGCTTCTGCACAGCCAAGGAAACAGTCAAAAAAACTAAGAGACAGCCCACGGAATGGGAGAATATATTTGCAAAGGACACCACAGATAAAGGACTGGTATCCAAGATCTACAAAGAACTTCTCAAACTCAATANATCTACAAAGAACTTCTCAAACTCAATACGTGAGAAACAAACAAATCATAAAATGGGCAAAAGATATGAACAGACACTTTTCCAATGA
>NW_023208346.1:0-537 GCF_002007445.2 Ailuropoda melanoleuca
AACGTCCTTTTGCCTTTTGCTCATTTGTAAAGAAATCGATTAAGATGCATTATCACAGTGAAGTACTGTACTAAACAGCTATAAAAAGAAAAAGAATACTCTTCATGAAGTGGTATGGAGTGATTTTTCAGGACATACTATTATTAGTTAGAAAAAGCAATATATCCAAGAGCATATATTGTATGCTACTCTTATTTATTTTATAAAATACTGGAAAAATAAGAAAAAATATATATATAATCTTATTTTCACAAAAATAAAAAACATGGTAACAATAATCCAGAATTTAATCAAAGTGGATGCCTACAGGGTGGGAACAAGTTAAAAGAAATGGCAAAGGAAATGTGACTTTGCTAAATATATTTTTGAATTTTTAATCATGTTAATACTTTCTAGGTGCAAAGTATAAGATTTGATCAATAAGAATAAAGGAAAATCATAAAATGGACATGAAATCATTAAACTGACTATAATCAGATATGACTAATTTTAATGCATATCAAAGTGATAACATAAGCATACTGTAGTTGGGGGGGG
>NW_023208347.1:0-537 GCF_002007445.2 Ailuropoda melanoleuca
AATGTATCAAGATAGTGGTCATTGATGATCTGTAGTTGTGTTTAAAAGTACTTTGCTGAATATTATGGTGAATTCACAAAGAAATGTGATAATATCAGAATAACTAAAGTAAAAATAACAGATAATACAAAACATGACTGATTACTTGGGTAGTTCAAGTCAAGGAGATAGGACTACTTTAGACTGGGTTTATCTATAACAATTTATTGAGGAGTTGAACTAGGAACTGAAAGAGAAGCAATTGAGGTAAGGGAAATAATTATTAAGTGTTAGAAGTGTGGAGGCTGGAAAATATCATTTATATTTGGGAATCAGGATTGAGTAAAAGAATAAAAGAGATGCACCTGGGCAAGTATAATGAGGTCAAATGAAGGCCTTAAGTTGCTAGACCAGGGTTTCTCAATCTCGGCACTATTGGCATTTGGTGTTGTATCAGTCTTTGTAATGAAGGCTTGTCCTGTTTACTGTAGAATGTTTAGCAGCATCTGTTTTCTACTTACTAACTGCCAGTAGCATTTTCCCTTCCTGCCCCCCCCC
>NW_023208348.1:0-3560 GCF_002007445.2 Ailuropoda melanoleuca
TTTTCTTCCTTGACCTTCTGCACCTGGGTTTGATATCAGAGCTGTGACTGCCTCACACAATGGGGTGGGGGTAGGGGTGTGCATTCTATTTTCCTTTTCTCTGGAAGAGGGTCTGTGAATTTGGAAACGTTGTTTTAATGTTAAATACCTGTCAACAGCCGGGCCTGATGTTTTCTATTTGGGGACATTTTCTCTAACAATTCGGTTTCTGTAGTGGTTCTAGGACCCTGGTCTCGCCCCTGTGCCTGAGCCGACGGCAGGCTGCAGTCCTCGCTATCCTTGAGCACATGGTCGAAAGAGCCTGGCACTGAGATGCCCGGGCTGCACCTGCCGGCTCTAATCTCCACGCGGCCCCGGGACACAGACGCGTTCACCTGCTCTTTTCCCTTCCCACTGTCGTCTGTTTCCACTCAACCCTCTCTAAGGGATACTGTGTTCTGTTTCATTCATTTTTACTCATGTTATTATGTTCATCCTTCCACGTTCTCTGGATTTATTCACTACTAATTGTTTTATTTTATGTGGTTCCTTAGCTGTTTCATCTCTACCATTCTTCGTCTCTCACGTAAGCGTGAAGGGTGGAAGTCCCCCTTCACCCTCTCAGCTGCACCTCACGGGGTTCGGTGCGAGTCAGGCTGTGGATGGAGGCAGCCCCGCAGCCAGGAGCCCGGCTCACCACACTGCACACATGAGCACGGATCCAAGCAACACGGACGAGTCTGTGGTCAGACCCTGGGGCTCAACGGAATGTTCCCGTGTGTGTGTCCTGACTCCACCGTGAGCCCACGCTGACTAGAGGCTGTAATGGGGACTCAAGTCTGGGCATCTGCTGTGGTCAAAGGAACTGAGCATGCCTGGGAAGGGAGAGGGCCTTTTGAACGAGCGTCCGTGAGGGAGAGCTTAGCCCCTGCTTACACCCGGAGCTGGAGAGGTGAGGAGCGCATGTGTGCACGGAGAAGGCCGTCCCCATCCCAGGGAGCTGCCGACAGTTTTGTGTGAACGGACCCACATCCTCCGCACAAAAACTCTGAGGTCAGAGCAATCAGAGTCCCAGCGGTACAGGGGCGGCGGCCGGGGTGTGAGGGGAGCACCAGGGAGCCCACGGACCCTGCCCAGCAGAGGGAAGGCAGAGGTGGGGCGGGCCCCGGCCACTTCACTGCTCTGCCTCTCGGGCTCTGTGCAAAATGCCTACCTTTGCTTTTCTGCATAAATCACGCCTCACTGCCAGTCACCGTAACCAGAGGTCAGACCCTCACCCACCCCGACCTTTCTTCACCTTCTCAGACGGAGCCAACAGCAGAGCGAGGGAGGTGGGTGGCAGGTCTGAGAGTTGCAGGGCAGGCCGGCAGTCTAGACACTCGGACAGAAGGGCTGCTGCTGGCTTCGGGCAGAATTTCCTCCTCCCCAGAAAACCTCCAGTTTTGCTCTGAAGGCTTCGATGGAACAAGCCCCATTCGTATGACCTAGAGCAATGTCCTTCGAAGACAACAGGTGGGGGAAGTTACCTGCCCCTACAGAACAGCTTCCCAGCGATGCCCCCTTCAGGGTCCCGTTGAATCCCGGGGGGACGGTAGCCTGCCCGAGTCGCCCAGAAAACTGACCATCTCATGGCCGCACACCATGGGAACGGACTTGCCACGGACCTGCTCTTTAAACAAGTAACAACACCACGCTTTATGTCATGTGTATTTACCTGCGCACACATGCACACACACCCCCCTAACCAGCACAGCCTCCCATCTGAGTGAAGGCCCATGCCTGGAGACCACCCAGGGGCTGTGACAAACGTCACCCGGGGGCCCAGAAGACACCCCACACACACAAAGGGGGACAGAAGTGGACAGAGGAGGCTGCAGTTAGCAAGCCGGGGTTCACAGCCACGGCTGAGCTGTGTCCAGGGGGACCCGCGGCTCCAAGCTCACGGTGACGTGTGCAGCACCCCTGCTCCCCAGCACGGGCAGCAGCTGCCACTCCAGCTGCGAAGCTAGAACTGCCTAGGGCCATTTCTGGCTCTCCCTCCAGTGTTTTAATTAGCTGCAGTGGTGCAAAGTGAGAACCCCCCAGAACAGGGCCCCCCAAGACGTCCACGTCCTAATCCTCAGAACCTGTAAATAGGGTTCTACAGCCAAAGGGACTTTGCAGATGGGATTAAGTTAAACATCTTGAGCGGGGAGATGACCCAGGGGTGCCCAGGGTCGGCATGGGGCCTCTAGATGGAAAAGCAGGAGGCAGGAGGGTCGGAGGAGGAGAGCAGAGGAGAGCAAAGGAGAAAGTGATAAGGACCATGAGTTAAGGAATGGGGGCCGCCTCTAGAAGCTGGAGAAGGTGAGGATTGTCTCCTAGAGCCTCCAGAAGGAACGCATGTCTATGCACACCTTGACCGGGGCCCGGTGAGACCCATTCTAGACATGCGACCTCCACTGTGAGACCATCAGTTTGTGATGGTGTAAGCCACGACAATCGTGGTAACTTGTTACAGCAGCGAGCGGAGAGCAATGAGGCCGTTACCTGTGCGCCGTGACAACCCAGCCCACGGTGTGGGTCCTGCTTAAATAAACTCTTTGTAAGAAGACATCTTGGAGGCAATTGGGGAAATTCGAACACAGACCATTACATCATTAAGTTACATGGGGAGTGAGACGGCGTGATGTCCAGATTTGGCTTAAAGTACTGGGGTGAGGAGAGCAGGCAAACCGGGTCGATGAAAGGAATGTGGACATCTTGCTGACCACGGAGTGGACGTGAGCCTACAGGTCACTGTCTGGGAGTGACCCCTGGTCTCACGGAGGACAACCCCACCCCCGCTGAACACCTTGCTTCTTTGCTGCCAGGCCTTGCTCCTTCTCAGAGCCGGGTGAGCCCCCACTTTGTGCCTGCACAGGAACATGAGCAAGCCCGGCCTCGGAGCCACACTCGGGGTGCTTCCAGTCGGGCTCCGTATAAATTACGTCCCAGGAACTGCCTTTGCACACACGTTCCTGTATGAGCGTTTCTGTACGTTATTTCCCAGGCGTGAAATGGCTGCATCAAATCATCAAATTTCAGCCAAGACGAGAGCTACAGCTCCTTCCTAACCCTCTCCATAAATTCATAAAAGCGGATGTAAAGAGAACAAGTATCATGTTTACAGCCTCGTGTTCCTCTAGAGGAAATTGCACAACGGGGCTTTCCCTAAATCTGGTTAGGTATGCACAAAGGGCCCGTCATGTGTTGAAACAGGGGAGATTATCCGTAATGGCTTTTGTGGGGTTTTCCAAGACGCTCCTCTTATTGGAAGGGAAATAAGGGAAAATGCCTTGATGGCCAGAAGCACAAAACCAGCCCCTTCATTCTGGGCTGGAGCTGGGCCAGCTCCCTGCACACAGATCTGGGCTGGTCAGGCTTGACCGGCCATCGTCTTTGACCCTCCCTAGGACATAGTTTTAGGGCTTTGTGAAGAAGCAAGCACTTTCTCCCTGTAACGTGAGCCCTCTCAAAAGCCAAGGTCTGGGGGCGCCTGGGTGGCACAGCGGTTAAACATCTGCCTTCAGCTCAGGGCGTGATCCCGGCGTTATGGGATC
>NW_023208349.1:0-537 GCF_002007445.2 Ailuropoda melanoleuca
AGGATGTTCTTTAACCAATAATGAAGCAGCAGAAAAAGAAATCAAGGAATTAATCCCATTTTCAATTGCACCAAAAAACAATAAGATACCTAGAAATAAATCTAACTAAAGAAGTAAAAGATCGATTCTCTGAAAACTATGGAACCTACTTATGAGAGAAATTGAAGAGGAACCAAAGAAATGGAAAAGCATTCTATGCTCATGGATTAGAAGAACAAACATAGTCAAAATGTCTATACTGCCCAAAGCAATTTACACATTTAATGCAATTCTTATCAAAACACCACCAGCATTTTTCACAGAGCTAGAACAAACAATCCTCAAATTTATATGGAACCACAGAAGACCCTGAATAGCCAAAGCAGTTCTGAAAAAAACAAAAACAAAACAAAACTGGAGGCACCACGATTCCAGGTTTCAAACCATATTACAAATATGTAGTCATCAAGACAGTATAGTACTGTCTCAAAAACAGACACATAGATCAATGGAACAGAATAGAGAACCCAGAAATGGACCCACAACTATATGGTCAAC
>NW_023208352.1:0-537 GCF_002007445.2 Ailuropoda melanoleuca
CTGCATGTTATGGATTAAATGGCTTTGTATCCTTCTCTTCTTAGATTGGCCCATTTCTCTATGACCCTTCCTTTTAAGAATTTGTTTATTTAGGTACTTTTTCTGTTTCCAAAAGCCCACTATACAGTATCTTTCCTCTCACTAAAAAACTGAAACCACTTATCACTTATGTGACACCCCTCATCTCTCAGATTGGAGCTTAGATGTCATCTTGTGAGTCTATCCATGACCCCTAAAATCTGCACTGTCCTTGTTATAACACCTATCACATTGTGTTTAATCTCTTGCTAACTTTTCTGTATCACTTATCATACTGTAAAATAGGGAAGAAATTTTGTAACCAGTGTTCAGTACAGCATTATACACAGGAAGGGCACTAAATAAGTTTATTATAAGAAAGAAGAAAAGAGAAGAGAAAATTCATTTTTACGTTACTAACAGTTTGGATGAAATAACCTAATAAACCACATTGTCAGGGCTTTTTCATTTCAAATCCAAGCTGGCTTCTCAGAAATCTCAGCTTACCTAATAATAATA
>NW_023208353.1:0-537 GCF_002007445.2 Ailuropoda melanoleuca
AAGAATTCACTTAGACATAAACAAATATGTAGTTTTTCTTAGTTCTGTTCACTAAAGAGGCCGAGAGAGTTTTATTCTTTTAAATAAAAGTGACTTAATTAACATAATTACCAAGTGGAATGCAAGGACATCATTTAAATTCTGTTAAGAACAAAACAAGAGTGTAGGGAGAATTTTTTAAATAATCAGAGAAACTAGAATGGGACTGGTTATTAAGTGTTTTAAAGAACTACAGCACGGCATTAACATTAAAAAATACAACCTTTTGGGAGGTGCTGCAAGAGGTTGGTGTGTGGAGATCCTGAATTTCTTCCACCCCCAGACACATTGAATCTAAAGGTACATATAAAAATTTTTCTCTAAAAAAGACTGGGAAGCTAATTGAACAGCTCCTTCATAACAAATGGTGAAAGGGCTACATTGAGATAGTTAAGAGAGGCAAAGACACGGTCTCACAAAAAAACCCACCTTGGCACAGCAACCTACAATTGGATAGGATCTCACGAATCCAGAGTTTCTCCATGAGAAGTGAGGGGT
>NW_023208354.1:0-537 GCF_002007445.2 Ailuropoda melanoleuca
AAGATTTTATTTATTTATTTTTGAGAGAGAGAAAGAGACAGAGCATGAGCTGGGGCAAGGGGCAGAGGGAGCGGGAGAAGCAGGCTCCCTGCTTAGCAGGGAGCCAGGCACGGGGCTCAATCCCAGGACCCTGGGATCATGACCTGAGCCAAAGGCAGACGCTCAACGGACTGAGCCACCTAAGTGCTCCCAAAACTCAGTATTTTTGTAAGAATACACAAATACCTAGCATCAAACAAGATAAAATCCACAGCTCCAGGGGCCCAGTCAAAATTACCAGATATTCAAGAAAACAGGAAAATATGGTCCAATATGAGGATGAAAAAAAAGTCAATCAGTAGAAAAGGAACTAGGAATGACACAGATGATAATAAATAAAGTCATGAAAACAGTGATTGTAACTATATCTCATATGTTTAGGAAGGCAGGGGACAGACTGAGCGTGTTTAAGCAGAGACATAAGAGATATTTAAAAGATCCAAATCAATCTTGTAGGGCTGAAAATGACAAGTTACAAAATACATTGGATGGTGCGGC
>NW_023208355.1:0-537 GCF_002007445.2 Ailuropoda melanoleuca
CCAGTGGGAGGCATTTCAAGGACTCAGCCTTGAGAAAGTGATACATTGAGAGTATCTGAACTGTGCACATGATTGAACCTTGGTAAGGCCTCTATTTAAACTTCAAAGATTCTAGCAGGTGGTGGGGAGATCTAACCTTTCCTTGGCCTGGCCATGGTCTTTGTATATAGGGGCTGGCTCCAGATCATAGCCAGGGAACTCCCAAGGCTGTGATCCAACAGACTGGCACGTGTGTCTAGTTGAAACTGAGTGATGTCTACAAGAGGATCATTCTTACATGTTTTGCTTCAGTAAACATTTGAATGAACACAATAAAACCTAGAATCCAAGAATTTGTAAGCTGCGTCTCAATTCTAGATTTTCTCTCGCCAACACCACCCTTCACCATGATGTCCAGCACTTGTGGCCACAGAGACCTAAGGCTTAAGGATGTGGGAGAACAAAGATAATGACAAAAAGTATGAAATTTAATCCCATCATGTGTGCCTTTTAAAATTCTTTTCCATTAAAAATGAAGCGGACTTGAACATTTTCTGT
>NW_023208356.1:0-537 GCF_002007445.2 Ailuropoda melanoleuca
GTCTGTGACTGTGTGTATCTCACAGACCTGAACTCAGTGACGTGGCTATACCTAGCTAAAAGGGAGACTGTAGAATGTCATCTCTAATGGGAAAGGATTAACAGTAAAAGAAAGAAGGCAAAGCCAGTTACCTGGAGGAAAATATTGGTAACAACTATGTCTGTTTCATCCATCTAAGTGTCTCTGGAAATTATTCCCTGTGCTCATGGATAGGAATTTTTGTCAATTCCCATTAGTTGTTTGCCTTGCCTTCTGTCTCATTCCCTCCCTAATTTCAGATTACCCCTCTGTCCTCTATTCAGAGTAGAACTGGAGCATGGAGTATCTAAGGTTCTGGATGTAGGGGCTTGACGGAGTAGTTTGCTAATATCTAAGAGGAAATGTTGGAGGTCAGATCAAAGAAGAACATCCACATAGATTTTTTAAGGAGGCCTTCATCTGATGACAAGTCCTATTTTCTAGTGAAATCATTTAGTGTTATCTTCTGTGAATTTTTTTTTTTTTTTTTTTTTTTTTTTTTTTTTTTTTTTTGTTTTG
>NW_023208357.1:0-223 GCF_002007445.2 Ailuropoda melanoleuca
GCGTCCAGGAAAACACATCCAGCGAAAAATCAGCCTTTTCCCTGGGGACCCTGATTCCACACTGCTTGTATTGGCTTGGGAAGTATCCTACCACACCTGCCGTGGCAATGGAACGAAAAGGCCAAAGGCGAGTCCGTCAGAAACAACACCGTGCAGAGCCAGTCTTAGCACTATCGTCAGCCTTCGTGAATAGGGATCCATGAGGGAAAGTGGTCGCGGAAGC
>NW_023208357.1:386-568 GCF_002007445.2 Ailuropoda melanoleuca
TCTTGGCAATCAAGCAGAGCGTCCAGGAAAACACATCCAGCGAACATCAGCCTTTTCCCTGGCGACCCTGATTCCACACTGCTTGTATGTCCCTTGGAAGTATCCTATCAAACCTGCTGGGGCAATGGAACGAAAAGGCCAAAGGCAAGTCCGTCAGAAACAACACGTTGCAGAGCCAGTCT
>NW_023208358.1:0-537 GCF_002007445.2 Ailuropoda melanoleuca
GTCTGAACCCAGCTCTGCGTCCTCACAGCGGGGACACCGGCTGCACCCAGGCCTTGCGGGGGCTGTGGGTGTGCTGTGTGGGTGTCACTGTATGGATGGGCCATGGGGGGGAGGGTGAGCATTGAGCAGCTGGGGAGGGGGGCCTTGGGGGGGCTCTTGTGTGAGAAGGAAGTCGGGTAAGGGAACCCCAGGCAGTGGTGACCTCACTTCCCTGACAACAGAGCCCAATAGAATTTGGAACCCAGGTAACCAGGCACACACATTCCAGAGCCAGCCCCCTGCCCAGCTCATTTTGTTGGAGATCCTCGAACGATGAACATGTTTGCGTGTTGCCTCCCCAAGTCCGGAGGCTGCAGGCTGAGGAAAGCGCGCCCTGCAAACACTTCCCCTAGCTGGGGATGTGGCATCAGGGCTCTCCGACACCCCTGGCCATTTGGCAGGAAGGATCAAAAGGTGACACCAGGAGCCCCAGAGCCGGCCAGCCCAGCCCCACACGCTCTGATCTGACTGTGCAGCCCCAGGTCCCCTCCGTGTGTG
>NW_023208359.1:0-2568 GCF_002007445.2 Ailuropoda melanoleuca
AGAGACAGCCAGTGAGAGAGGGAACATAAGCAGGGGGAGTGGGAGAGGAAGAAGCAGGCTCCCAGCGGAGAGGGGCTCCATCCCAGAACGCCGGGATCACGCCCTGAGCCGAAGGCAGACACTGAGCCCCCCAGGCGCCCCCCAGGCATCACCTTCCATTGGAGAGCACCTCATAGACCTCCGGCCCCCTGAAGTACCCTTCTCCTCCTTACAAAGACCCATCATCCACCCTGATGGGACACTTATCTCAGGTTGTTAACACAAAGGCAGACCTCAGGCTTCAGGCAAATTCTAATCTCTCTCTACAGGGGTCTGCACCAGAATAACCAAACCCCAATAAACCCCCCAAGCCATTAATACAAGAGAGGGAGGAAGGAGTAGAGAGGGAAAAGGCAAACCTTGGTAAAAATGCTGGGAAGGCAACACTTCACCCAAAGAAGCACGTCTCCAAAGGTGGACTTAGTTATTGTGGGGAAGAATCTGGAGACAGGGCATAAAAAGGGGCGGTGGAGTAACAATTATACATGGACCTTGACTTTTTTTTCCCTTATCTTTACATGTGTTACTTTTATGGAGCAGTTCTAGATTTACAGAGAAATGGATCAGAAAGTACAGCAAGGACATATCCCCTCTCCCGCCCTTTTCTCCCCACACATCCTGTATTGGTGTGGTAGCTTTCTAACAGATGATGAACCAATATGGATGCATTATTATTGGCTAAGGCCCATAGTTTATATTAAGCTTCACTCTTTGTGTTATACACTTGTCAAAATCCACAGAATGTGCAATGACAGGTGTCCATCATCACTGGATTGTACAGAAGTTTCACTGCCCTAAAACTCCCCTGTGCTTTACCCGTAAGTGAACCATGCATTGATGAGCAAAATATCAGAACAGGAGATCTGACAAAGACTTTTGCTAAAATCTGTCAATGTGTCCTGGAAAAAAAAAAAGTTTTAAACATTCCCTCACTTCCCCCCGCCAAAATCACATTTGGTAATTTGAATCCCCTTTCAACTGGGAAGACTGACATCACGCAAGCCCTGAACATTCAAGGAACACTCAGGCCCACACAGTTTCTCCACGGCCCCTCGCTACACTTACAGCCAGCCCTGGGAGGGTCCAGCTACCATATCACGTGTGTCTCAGAGGGACTGGCAGGGAGGAGAAGAGGCCCCAAGACAGTTCTTGGCAGCAGAGAAGCAAAGGAAGACACCAGCTTATGTCTCCTCTCCCAAGTCAGACAACCGTCCAAAAATCACAGGAAACAAAGATTTTTCACATCACGTGGGGCTTTCTTCAAGCATCTGCCTTTACCAAGGGAAGGCTGACTATGAAGCCAAGCTGGTGGAAATAGAACAGAGTGGAAAGAGTGGTTAAGACCTGGGAGGGAAGAGATATTAAGTGCCCCCTTTTATTTGCCTTTGAGCTACAAGATCAAGCCCCACTGGAATACTTTCCAGAGCTTTCAGAGTAACCACTTATCCTACATGTGTGTAGATCACAAGTTCTTAAATCAGACATGTTCATGTCACATCTTCGCAAATGGAGGATAAATGGAACCTGATACACACTAGTGTGTTTATAAATACACACCACACACACGCATGCTCGCACACGAGGCCTAGCTGAGCAATCCCATGCCTACCCACAGCGGCGTTTGAATTCACTTGCACACCACTCACCCCTCAGCAGACATTACTTCCACCCTCGTCTTCACTCCCTATGGTACTCCCTGCATTGGCTGTTAGAAAGGTCTCCTGCGTGTCTCAACCTTCAGTTCCTCCCTATACTTGTCGCTAGGGCAGCCATGACAAAGTACCACTGGGTGGCGTAAGAAGCAGAAATGAATTGCCTCCCAATTCTGGAAGCCAGATGGAGCTGTTGACAGATTTCTCCTGAGGCCTTTCTTCTTGGCTTGTCCATGGCCATCTTCTTGTGGTGAGCTCACGTGACCTCTCCTGTGTGTGTCTGCATCCTCACCTCCTTTTCTTAGAAGGACACTTGTCATATTAGGGTCCACCTTAAAGACCTCATNACACACACACACGCACGTGCGTGCTCGCACACGAGGCCTAGCTGAGCAATCCCATGCCTACCCACAGCGGCGTTTGAATTCACTTGCACACCACTCACCCCTCAGCAGACATTACTTCCACCCTCGTCTTCACTCCCTATGGTACTCCCTGCATTGGCTGTTAGAAAGGTCTCCNGCATTACTTCCACCCTCGTCTTCACTCCCTATGGTACTCCCTGCATTGGCTGTTAGAAAGGTCTCCTGCGTGTCTCAACCTTCAGTTCCTCCCTATACTCGTCTGCTAGGGCAGCCATGACAAAGTACCACTGGGTGGCATAAGCAGCAGAAATGAATTGCCTCCCAATTCTGGAAGTCAGATGGAGCTGTTGACAGATTTCTCCTGAGGCCTTTCTTCTTGGCTTGTACTTGGCCATCTTCTTGTGGTGAGCTCACGTGACCTCTCCTCTGTGTGTGTCTGTGTCCTCACCTCCTTTTCTTAGAAGGACACTTGTCATATTAGGGTCCACCTTAAAGACCTCATTGTACCTTAA
>NW_023208360.1:0-537 GCF_002007445.2 Ailuropoda melanoleuca
GCGAGTGTGCAAAATGAGATTATAGAGCATGAATTGAAGAGTATAAACCTATTGAGAGTATAAAGTCAGAGGGAACTGATCTCGGTTTCCCTATCCATAAAATGCAAATAGTCATTCCTTCCACGTTAGATTGTTGTCAGGACTGCATAAGATAGGATGTGTAAATAATTTAGAATGTTACCTGGCATTCAATACATACTGTGTTTTACAGTTGCCTTTCCATAGATCTGTGTCAATACGAACAATTGTTAATGATTATGAAACTAGCAGTAAGGTCTTTATTTTAAGTTTATTCTATTACATCTGCATTCCAAAACCAGCCTGTTGCCCACGATATCTATATCGATTTCTCTGGAACAAGCGTATTGCCTATCAATATTTGTAATGATTTCTCTCCTCACATTTTCTCGAACCCATTTTATAGAATAAGAATTATCTTTCTCGTCTCTCTGACAGAGAATTCAGAGTCCATATTGGGGAAGGCAAGGAGAGTCCAGAAGGAAGATGGCTCCTTTTTTTTTTTTTTTTTTTTTTTTC
>NW_023208361.1:0-537 GCF_002007445.2 Ailuropoda melanoleuca
ACCACAATTTGAAAAGCAAATAATTTCTCTGTGTCTGGCCATAGTTTGATATACTTTTTAAGCTGGTTGGTGAGAAAACATCAGAAAAAATACACAATGCTTTTTAGACGAATTTGTTTTGTATTGTATTGACGATAAGAGCATTTACATGTACTAAAAATGGCACACGGTTTACTGGACGTACGGACAGGGCTGGGAACACCTGCGGGTTACAGAGACCCAGTTCTCTAGCGTCCTCTGCAGACTGGGAAGCACTGTTGAAGATAACACAAAGGCAGAGAAGAATGGTGGGCAGGAGCTGAATTTGATGGGATCTGGGTGTTCCCGAGTTAACCGTCAGTAACTCGTGGAGTGCACAAGGTTGGATGGAAATGGATCGAGAAGGCCAAGTCAGGTATGGATGGGTGTTCATGGTGCAGGGACAGAGATGTCCTCGGCTGTGGGACACAGACACACGGTCCGATGAACAGAGGCCCTGATCTCAGCCCCTGCACTCCCCACATCCTAGCCCAGCTCTGAAAAACAAAAGACCAGTGA
>NW_023208362.1:0-537 GCF_002007445.2 Ailuropoda melanoleuca
ATTTATTTATTTATTTCAGAGAGAAAGCAAAAACGGGAAATGCAGAGGGAGAGAGAATCTCAAGCAGACTCTGCGCTGAGCGTGGAGCCCAATGCTGGTCTAGATCTCAGGACCTTAAGATCATAACCTGAACTAAGATCAAGAGTCAGACGTTTAACCAACTGTGCCACCCAGGCACCCTAGGCAGCCAACAGTTCTATTTTATTGTTTCCCTAAAAAATGGACAAGAAAGGATTTCCAGTTTGAAAGACATCTGAATATTAAATTTATTTGGAATGTAGTAAATTTTTGTAGAGATACATAAATTTTTGTAGATATGGTTTTAAAAGAATAATAAAAAATGCATATAAAGGGAGTTCTTAAACATTTAGCAATTAGAGAAAACAGAATTTATTTCAATAATCAAAACCCAGAGTACTCAGTAATTCAAAGTATCAAGAAAAAGTAAAATTCTTTCAGACCTGAAATATCTATTCCAGGACTTCATTATATCTTGAGATTTCAATAGCCAAAAAAAAAAAAAAAAAAAAAGGTTAA
>NW_023208363.1:0-537 GCF_002007445.2 Ailuropoda melanoleuca
GGAGTTTGCTTCCCAGAGAAAGGGCATGAGCGAAGGAGCCGGAAGCCTGGATCCTGTTACACCTGGGAGTTAGTGTGGACTCAGTGACACCTGTGCAGCGGAAGGAGCAGTCTACACATCCCTTGGGTGGTAGAGATCAGGCTTCCAGCCCCTGGGGAATCAATTTACTTGTTTATATCACGGGGCTGAGGGCATGAAGAAGTCATTTGTGTGTTTCCAAGCTGCTACATTTTTAAGTATCAATTTTAAAGGCTCAGAAGGGGGGAAAAAAGCAAAGCCCCTTGAAGAATTCTAATCTGAAGAATAGTTCACCCACTATTTCAAAGCTATTTTAGCCATTTTGGTAGCATATTCAGAGTAAATAGGTCACTCACCTCTCCTTGAAGCTCTTTACCACTACAAGGTGTGTGTGTACTACCATGACCAGTCTGGAGGCAACTTTCACGATGGCAGGTGTTGTAGAACACCAAAGTCCTAGTCCATGCCTCTATGGTAGTAGTTCTCAAAGTGTGTTCCAGGAACTAATTGGGAAGGGAA
>NW_023208364.1:0-537 GCF_002007445.2 Ailuropoda melanoleuca
GACAAAGAGTGAGGACAGGGAGGGAGTGTTAGGGGGTTGAGGACAGAGGAAAATATATGAAACAGCCATTGAGGTAAGTCGGAGAAGGACAAATGTAAGTACAGTGTGAGAGCCATGCCCACTGGAAGGCCGTGGTCGTGAATGGTCAGAAAGGAAGATTAGTTGGCACGTGTGTGCTTTCTCCAGCCACGTGAAACTGCGAGGAAGAGGCAGGCCCGGCACAGGTGGAGAACTGTATTTAACTGGGGTCGCGTATGCCAGCACGCACAAGCGAGAGAGAGGCAAGGGACTTCGGAGTCTATGTAAGGGAGCACAATGGAGAGACGTCCAGGAAATCTGATTTTCTGTGTTTATTACAAAACTTCATGGAGGAAGTGTTCCTGGAATCATATCATAAAGAACGCAGAGATGTTAGATGTTAAGTGAAGAGAGAGACAACATTCTAGGTGGAGGAAAGAGCCTGAGCAAGGACATACGCAAACAAGTGCAGTGTGCACTCAGACGAAAGTGTGTCATTGGCTAACGGTGTGAAAGCAG
>NW_023208365.1:0-537 GCF_002007445.2 Ailuropoda melanoleuca
GAGCAGGGGACAATTGCTATTTTGGAGGTCCCAAAGGTCTCTTTCTACTGGATGGTTAACTCTGGGACTACTGGTCTCCAGCCACTGACTGAGGCTGGCAATCCTGGTGTCTCTTTTACCCTCTACAAGGACGGATTCGAGGGCCAGAGACAACCACCAGCTGGGCCAGGGAGAGTCCTTCTGTGACAACAGACACACATGCGGGAAGAAAGAGGCCCCCTCTGCCTTGGGGTCGCTAGGTGCAAAGAGGGGAGGTGGCCCAGAGCTATCTTCTCTGGCACTGGGAGAGTGCCTGTTTGCAGCAGGAGACAGTAAAGCCAACCAGAAACATGAAACAGAAATAAGTAGAGAGGGGTGAGGAGGGAGGAAAGAGAGAGACTGGATTATAGGATGCCATGTGAGCGCCAGATGCAAATGTGTATTCAGTCTGTCCGTTCTGATGCTGGACTTTCAAACACCTTCTTCATCTTTTTCCGTCTCTGCCCCCTAAAGATGCCTCAAACAGGTCCCATGACTTTTCTGGTCACTCTTGCTGAT
>NW_023208366.1:0-537 GCF_002007445.2 Ailuropoda melanoleuca
ATATTGCTACATGGGCAATCATATTACAATATATAAATGTATCAAAGTAACACACTATACACCTTAAGCTTAAAAATACAGAAATCGCTGGAATTATATGTATGAATTCTTACCCTCCACCTGCAAAGAGACAGCCTAGATGCAGCTTTCGCCAACCAGAAGAAAAGAGGTCAAAATCTGGGAGAATTCCCTCTGAATAGCTGTGAGCATCTGCTTTAGATCTCTCTGCTTCCTTCAAATACCTGGACTTTCACCAACTAAAAAACTTATATTCAAAATGTGTAGCAGAGTTTCAATAGGAGCTAATGAGTTGAAAGCTAACATCGTTTTCTCAAAATTGTGGAAATATGTATTTAAAACCAATTTCTAGCCTAAAATTTTTGGCCAAGTGCCCAAATTCTGAGCGATGTTTGAGCCCACCTGGCTCTGTGACAATTTGTTCTCTTGCACAAAATTGCTGAAAATCAAAGCTAAATGCATTCACCAGAAATATAAATATAGAGTATGATTAAGAGGTGCTTTGCCTAAATACACGCC
>NW_023208367.1:0-537 GCF_002007445.2 Ailuropoda melanoleuca
TGGAGGCAGTATATGTGGAAGGCATAACAAAAAGATAACAAGTTAAAGTAAAAAAAAATCAGGGGATTGGCTGATTTAACCGTATCAAAGAACTATTTACTCATCATGTGTAGGGAGGGCAGAGTGTTCAGTGAAGGTAAAGGGAGAGCACGAAAGGAAACAAAGGTTTTGATAGTCTTAAATGCCACCTTAAGTATTTGAATTCTTTGATAATGAAAGAGGTGCCTAAAACTCGCCCACTCTCTGTTAGGTATACTTACCATATATTAAGTCTTCATAAGAGCCTTTACAAATTATAGATTGGTTAACTGGGATTTACAGAAGATAACTTTCCCAGTGTCACTATGTAAAAATTGGGAGAACCAAAATTCAGATTGTGTCTGTCTGATTTTAAAAAGAATCCATAAAACACTATGCCTCATGGTTTTCTATAGCAAATGCCAGATCTGGACTTCAGTGTGAGGACTTTTGCAATTGGTCAAGGGTTGAGCAGAGAAATCCTCAGTTAAGATGGTGATTATAGGGGTGCCTGGGTAG
>NW_023208368.1:0-808 GCF_002007445.2 Ailuropoda melanoleuca
TCCCACAATGAGCTTTTTAGGTACAGTATATCAAGTGTTCTGTACAATGGGATTTGAAGGGTGTTATCCATTATTAAGGATAAAACACAGGCTTCAGTGACTTGCCCCATGTCACAAAATTAGCAGGTGGCACTTGGATTTAAACTTAATTCTGCCTGTCTCTGAAGTTCAATCCCTTCATAGTTTTATACCACAATCTCCCTTAGTGGGTACTGTCTATACTGCATGACTTAGCAGTTAATTGAAAAAAANCAAAAACAAAAAAACCCCACAGAACTCTTATAGTAATTCCATCTCCTGAGATGCTTCTCCAACTAGGGAGAAGCAGAAACATGCGTTTCCCCAACTATGGGGCTAGAGATGCTGGGAGAGCATGCACACAAGGGCAAAAGAGTAAGGGAGGGGAGAAAGGCCACCCGCCAACCTCAGTGTTGGACATCGTATTTCAAACTGGGCTGAAATGTAGCCCCACAGCTCCTGTCATGAGCGCATTTGGAATATAAATAAGATTTCAAGGTGACAGTTCAGCCTAAGAAAACAGTGTTTTCAAGCACTTTTAATAACACTTTAGCGGTATTCACTTGTATATAAATCATGCGCTAATTTATTCATTAAAATAGCCTGTACTTGGCAACATTTTATTAACCTTAGTTTATGCTAATAAGATCAGTACTCATATTTTTAAAAAATGCATCTCTTTATAATTACTCCATAATTCTGATTTTCTTCCAACTTGGACTAAGACCTTACTAACTCCAAGTCACATTCCACATCTAATGAAAATGAGTTCAAATTACAATATTATAGG
>NW_023208369.1:0-537 GCF_002007445.2 Ailuropoda melanoleuca
ATCCCACAACGCCGGGATCACGCCGTGAGCCGAAGGCAGACGCTTAACCGCTGTGCCACCCAGGCGCCCCCAAAGGATAAATTTTCATTCAGCATGTTTATTAATGGGGACGGAGGGTGCACAACACAGTCTCTTCCCTTAAATCTGATAATATAGGCTAAGAATGCATGAATATAGTCAAGGCTAGCAGAACAAATGCTTGCAGTAACAATTTTTTTAAAAAAACATTCACAACCATATTTGATCAGCCCTATTTATTTTAAATAGGAGCTTAAAAAAAGTTGGGGGGGTAGTGTGGAGACAACAGAACACTATAACGGGGACACACAAGTGTTGCAGGAAATCACTGCTACAGGAATTCAGACAGAGAAAAAGACCAAAAACTTGGATTGGCAAGTCAAGGTTTCAAGGAGAGGGTGTATTAGATCTGTGCCTCCGAGGCATGCCCTGATTAGAAAAAGGGAGGCCTGCATTTCAGGTGGGTGAGAGGAGAAGGGGCAAATGCTCACTTCCTGCTGGCGGGGGGGGGGGGGGGGG
>NW_023208370.1:0-3567 GCF_002007445.2 Ailuropoda melanoleuca
CAGTAAGCTCCCAGGAGGCAGAGAAGGGGTTACGTTTGTGTGCATATTAATAACACATTTATAACTAGAGTTAGCTTCAGCATAAACTTTTTTTTTGCACAAAGCGTTCAATCATGTTAAATTTTCTTTTTTAATTTTAAGTAACCTGGGAACACATTTCTCAGTCAAAGTTTCTTGATCACCTATTGCATGAGCCCACCGGCTACAGAGAGACGTGGGGAACATGGGTTGATTTGAGACTGCGAAGGTACCAGATATGTCTAGAGATTGGAAGAAGAGCTGCAAATCTGATAGGGGAAAACCAGAAAATTCCAGCGTGGAGCTCACCCATCTACTTGCCTGACTCCCAGAATTAGTGACCTGCCTGAATTCATCTTCTTCTTCTTTTTTTTAAGAATTTATTTATCTGTCAGAGACAGAGAGAGGGGGAGAGAGAGAGAGAGCACAAGCAGGGGGAGCAGCAGGCAGAGGGAGAAGCAGGCTCCCCACTAAGCAAGGAGCCCGACATGGGGCTCAATCCCAGAACCCTGGGACCATGACCTGAGCCAAAGGTAGATACTTAACCTACTGAGCCACCCAGGAGTCCCGTCATTTTTCAGCTAGTTGTATTGACAGTGTGTAAAAAATCTCTAGCCCTTTCCACTCCAAGTAGCTAATAGCATCCACTCTGAAAGCAGCGTCCTTGGGATAAATATCTGCAGGTGGAAATTAATGCAAGACGAGAGGCACGTCTGGGAATGCTGGCAATGCTGATAGGCAGAGATTGGTGTGTGGTCAGATTTGATCCAGGCTGTGAAGGTTCAGGACTCCAGCGGAGGGGGGGCATTCTGGGTCACGGAGAGGCAAGTACAGGGAGAGAGACTAGAATGTGCAGACTGTATCGGGCAATGGCAAGCTGCCTCGTAGACGGTGCTATTGCCTTATATTCTGCACAAGATGCCTCGCAGGGAGGCCACTGTGGGGAAGCCTCAGGTTACACTTTCAGGAAGTGGAAATACAGAAAGGGAATAAGGGGGAAGTGAAGCCACGTGCCACAGGATCTAGAGAGGGGGTGAAGCCACGTGCCACGGGATCTAGAGAGGGGTGACTTCACAGGCTAACAAAAGTGGCTCATTCGGTAGTGCCACCTGCTCAGACCTTGCCAGTGTGATGGTGAGTCAGGGCCCCACGCTGTAAGGTGGTGGAGGCAGTGGCTCTTATGGCCTCTCTGCTGACTGGGGGCCATGGCAGAGACCACCCATGCAACACACTGGGCAAGCTTGCAGTCCCATCACACAGGCCCTGATCGCTTATGGACCGATGGGAGAACTTCATTTTTAGTCTCAGCATCAGGAGTACTTGTGTGACCCTTTGGCTGGATGGCCCAGCTCCAGCACGTGGCTCCCACCGCCTGCCTCCTGGGCTTCCACGGTCTTAGCTCCCGCCTGTGCTCTGACCCTTGCTTCTCTTTAGCTCTATCTTTAGTGTTTATTGTGCATCTGCTTCTGAGTTTTTAAAAGCCTGGTTATATTGCATGTATCCTTGTAGATCACTTTAACAAGGTAGGGTATAAATACAATAGCCCATCTTACAAAAATCATGCAATCCAAGAGTGGTCCAAACCACACCATAGGAAGATCCGAGAGTGCTTCCCGAAGGACGAAGGACGAGGCACTGGAGCTGGGCGGTGCCCTGTGTTGGCTCTCTAGGCAGGGACATGGCGGGGAGGGGTGGGCAGGGCAGCAGTGGGCAGAGCAGGGGAGTCAAGCATTGGAAGTGTTACCCAGGAGCTGCGTCATGTAGCACAGAAACTACCCAGCCCTCCCCTGTTTTGGAGGTACCAATCTAGACATTTATCTCAGTATCCCAAGTATGAAGTTAAAAGGTAGGGAATGAAATGATCTTGCAACAGGGAAGAGGGAGTGTGGCGTTTGGAGGATTGTAACTGACAGAGCCTGCACCAGATGGTGGAGGCTGGGGGCGTGTGTTGTCACAGTCACTCTCACCACTGCTCTTTGAAGGAGAGGCCCTTATTGCCCCCATTTTCCAGGATAGCAGAGTGAGGCTAGGGCGTGCTGAGGCCAGAGTTACACAGATAGTAAGAACTTGCAGAATCGAGTTCCGGAACCCATGCAGGGCCTCTGCTGTCTGTCCAGAATTCCCCTGGTCAGAGCAGAGGGCCCACTCCCAGAAGTGACAAGGAGGGAGCAGGTGGCAGAGAGACAGAGGGAGTGGAAGGTCAAGGCAGCAGCGGTGGGCCGAGAAAGTATAGAGTGCAAGTCTCATGGTTAGTTTAAAATTTTCCAGTAGCCACGTTCAGAGAGGAAAAGAAACCGGTTACATTAATTTTAATAATCTATTTCATATAACACAACATGTCCAAAATAGTATCATTTCAACTGTAATGCATGTAAATATTGGTGAGATAGTTTAAATTATTATGTTTTATATTAAATTTTCAATCTCCAGTGTGGAGTTTGTGCTTACAGCATATCTCAGTCTGGACTGTCCGTATTTCAAGGGCTCAGTGGCCACATGTGGCTAGTGGCTGCTGTATTATTAGACAGTGCAGGTTTAGAATCTTTGGCTAGGAGTCCACATTTAATATAATCAATAACCACCACGAAATCCATTATATAACTCGATCACAGGAGTAGAATTTTGTGACTTGGTGTCTCCCTTGGATCTCACCCAGAGTATCACAGTGGAACCAGATATGAAAGCAATAAAAAATTGAATGCTAGCACGACATATTTAGTACTAAATTTGCAGTTTTCTAATTGGAGGGAGGATGTATATATAATTTCCTGTTGACTCACGACATACTTTTAAAGAGCAAAATAAATACTTTCAGGCTGAAGTTTTGCATGCCTGGTAACGCGCAGTGCTGCTTTTATTGGATCCATGCTCTGACAACTTCATGAGTAAAAATCTCCCCTGAATATTCCCTGTTTAAAGATAATTTCAGGATGATGACAGATGTCTTGTTTTGCATGCGGACAGTTTCTCGAGAATAACGTAATTTATCATTTGGAAGAATAGCATTCTTGAGTTGCTGTTATCCCTGTGAAAGAAAGAACATTCGTGAAGTGGAGTGCTGCAGGATTAACTTTCAAGAGCATGTATTCGCACAATTTGGTAACGGCGGGTTCATCTAACACAGGCCTCTCCCTCTTTAGGTAACACTCAAGTTCATGGCAAAATCTTATAAAGTCATTCGTGTCGTTCGTATGCTGCTTGGTATTACCAACGTGCAATGTGTGATGCGTCTTTGAATAACTTAGCTCTTTACCATATGCATGCTTCAGAGTTCAGATTTAATTTAATTTTTATGCAAAGTAAAAAACCTCACTGTACGTTCTTACTCATTCGCATTTCCCTGAATAAGAAATTTGTTTTCAGCTCCAGTGCCTGGTCTGTGACAAACTCCTTGTTCATGCTTTCTTGTAAATGGTTTGCTTTCATTATCACTAGTGCACGATAAGGGAATTTCCCTGTCCTTGTTCTGCTGTATTGTTCCCAGTGGGCAATGCTTACTTACTGTAAAGAAACAAAAACAAAACAAAACAAAACAAAACAAAACAAAAC
>NW_023208371.1:0-537 GCF_002007445.2 Ailuropoda melanoleuca
ATCCCATAACGCCGGGATCACGCCCTGAGCCGAAGGCAGACGCTTAACGACTGCGCCACCCAGATGCCCCGATGAACGTTGTTTTTAAAAAGTCTTTGCATGTTTATTCACAGATACGAACTATAATATTTAATATCAGTGAGACGTTTCAGTATGGGTTGTTTTGTGCTTTGATTTTTATTTACTAAGAAATGTGTCATAAGCTAGCATAGATATGCATTATCCTTTTCATTGGCTGTATAATATTCCACTCATTAATGGGTATCATAACTTAACCTACCCAATTTTCTGTTCTTTGGTGTTTAGGTAGTTTCCCAATCTTTATTGTTTTACAAGTGAAAGGGATGGAGAACATCCGTATGTGTACATATTTGCACACTTATATTGTTAAAAGTTCCTGAAGTGAGATTGCTAGATAAAAGACAATGCGTTTTTAAAATATTCTGATTCTGATAACCAGTTTTTATATCTTCATTAGCAGTACTGTAGTGCCTGTTATTCCATGTAGAATTTTATCATGGTATTGTAAATTAAAGG
>NW_023208372.1:0-537 GCF_002007445.2 Ailuropoda melanoleuca
ATCTTTAAGGTTCAGGACACATGAACCATTCAGACCCCTTAAGTGGTTGCAGCCAAGTGTGGGACTTCTCCGCACTGAAAAATCTTGGTAGCCTCAGGCTGGGTATTTTCCACTCTCAGCCATGCTGAAGACTGGCAAGACAAAGAAAGGGAAGCTGTGAAAAGTAGCCAGATGAGGGTGGTACCAGGGGAACCCATTTAATAAAGACCCTCAGTTAGGCTCCTAAGATATTACTCTGGGAAATTGGGTTATTAGTAATGATGGAAAATGGGTGGTGAGATGTGCCAGTGGATGGGAATAACCATGGCAACCAAACTATCCATTTTCTTATTATTTCACTTTCCTTGAGACTAAAAATAGATCAAGTGTAGGTCACTGTAAACAAGACAAGCAATGGTTTACATCTCCTGCTACAGCTTTTGCTGGCTTTTTTTTGTGGGCTTGTAAGGAAATGCCCTTCTAACATAAGAAAATTATCATATGCCTTTTGTTCTAACCGTCTAGTCTTTGCTATGTATGTTACCTTATGCACATAGC
>NW_023208373.1:0-537 GCF_002007445.2 Ailuropoda melanoleuca
ATCTTTCAGGTTTTTAAAACTGCAAATTCAAATTCAAAGCTTCTAAGATGATTCTTCTCATCTTCCCTTTGTGTATCTGCTCCACAAATTCTTCACGAGCAAAACAAACCACCTCACTGACGTCATCGCGTCACCCATTTCTCCAGGAGACAGTTGGAAAGCACCCATCAAAGGTCACAGGGATCAGACTCCTTCCTTGGAAGTCCTTTTGCATCTACGTTCTAGATTAGGGTTTCTCAGACTTCCGTGGGTCCTTCAGTCACCTGGGGATCTTGCTAAAACACAACCTGATCAAGGAAGTCTAAGGTGAAGGCCAAGAGCCAGCACTTCTAACAAGTTCTCAGGGGATGCTGATATCGCTGGTCTAGGGACCAACACTGTGAGTGGCAAAGTGTCCCATGCACAGAGCGTCTTCTGACTCTCACACGGCAAGGTAACGACAACATGTTTGAGAGCACAAATGGCAATACCACGCCTAGTATTAACCACCGACCACCACCACCCAACCAGCGCATATCCTTGCCCAAGGTATTCGAT
>NW_023208374.1:0-537 GCF_002007445.2 Ailuropoda melanoleuca
ATTAATGATTGAATTAGAAATAAGTTCCACTAGAACCAAAGGTAGTGAGTCCTCAAAACTGTCGCTTGCCCGTGACCCCACTCTGGAGGTCGTTTGCACCTGCTGTCACTGCACGTGGAGATAGGACGTGCTCTGGCGCCTCCGTGCTGCTCTGCCTGAGTCTGTGTCCAGGGACAGCACGTGGACAGCTGGAGAGGGGCCACAGTGGGAGAATTGGCACCCTGGACGTCAACAGAGGCTACAAATCTGGGCTTTCCTTTTTCTTGTGTTTTTGTTTGTTTGTTTGTTTTGTTGTCCCCCTACCACCCTCACCCCCCACCAGGCCAGAGGACGCTGGTTAAGAGTGTGGGTTTGGGAGCTAAGTGGCCTGGGTTCAGTTCTTGACTCAGTGCTGAGACCACCGGCACCTGACTTCACTGCTCAGAGAGTCTCACATCTTCTCTGCTAAGTGGGATAGTGACAGCCGTTCCCCATAGGGTGTCATGAAGGTCAAATGAGATGCTGCACGCACACGGCCTAGAACGGTGCCTGGCACAC
>NW_023208375.1:0-537 GCF_002007445.2 Ailuropoda melanoleuca
TATGATTTTTTTCTTCTCTTTCCTATTCAGTTTGATTGCTTTCCATCACTCACTCCTCCAGGTCCCTGACCCATTCTTCGGCTTCTTCTAGTCTGCTATTTATTTAATTTAGTGTATTTTTAATTTCAGTTATGAGTTCTTGATCTCTGATTGGTTCTTTGTGTTTTCTGTTTCTTTGCAAAGGATCTCACTGAGGTCCTCCACTCTTTTTTCAAGTGCAGTGAGTATCTTTATGATCCTTATTGTAAATTATCTATCAGTCATATTGCTTATCTACATTTTGTTTAAGTCCCTTGTTATGATTCTATACTGTTCTTTCCTTTCGAACATACTTCTCCATCTTCTCAATTTGTCTAACTCTCTGTGTCTGTTTCTGTGTGTTAGGAAAGTCGGCTACATCTCCTGCTCTTGAAAGTAGTGGCCTTATAAAGAAGAGGTCCTGCAGTGCCCTACGGTGCAGTGTTTCTTGTTCACCAGTTCCTGGAACTTCAGGGGTGTCTACGTATATTGCGTGTGCTGTACTCTTGTGGCTGAGCC
>NW_023208376.1:0-537 GCF_002007445.2 Ailuropoda melanoleuca
TTCAATATTTTCTCTACTATGACTAACCTTAATTTAAAAGGACAGTTAAAATAAACAAAAGTAAGAGATTTAAAATACTATTTTCACTGGAAAAGTACTAAAAGAAAAAATGAAATTATTCTTTTGATAATTTCAGAGTGCAGAAAGCTTTCGTAAGTAAGGCTCAGGATCGGGAGCCATTAAGAAAAAAGATTAATGAATTTGTCTTCACAAAAAAAAATGTTTTAAGTTCTGCATTCCAAAAAAATATCACTTTAAAAACCCAAAAGACAAAAAATGTGGGAAAAAAATCTGCAAAATCTATGGTCGTAAAAGGGCTACTTTCCTTCACAAGCAAAGACTCTTAAAAACCAATAAATATTACCTGTAACTCAAGAAAAAAACAGCAAATCATAGGGGAAAAAGATAGCTTATAAACATAGGAAAAGATGTTCAGCCTCACTCACATAGGCAGAAATCCAAGTCAAAGCAGTGAGAATATATTTTTCATCTAATAGATCGGCAAAGATCCAAAAGTCTGAATAAAGAATGTCGTCA
>NW_023208377.1:0-537 GCF_002007445.2 Ailuropoda melanoleuca
CAATCTCAGGACCCTGGAATCATGACCTGAGCCAAAGGCAAATGCTTAACTGACTGAGCCACCCAGGTGCCCTATAATTTTACAGTTTTTGTGTATAGATGCTTATACATTTTTGTTATATTTATAATTAAGTTTATTACTTTGAGGGTTTTATTATAAATGATACCTTTTAAATTTTAAATTCAAATTGTTTATTACTGGTAGATATGAAAGCAATTGACTTTTGTATATTAACCTTTATTCTGTTACCTTGCTATACTTGGCTGTTAGTTCCAGAAGTTTTTTGATTTTTTAAAATCAGTTTTTTGGGTTTGTATACAGATAATCAAATTATCTGCAAACACAGACCATTTTGTTTCTTCCTTCTCAATCTGTATGCCTTTTATTTCCTTTTTATCTTATTTCACTAATTAGGACTTCCAATATGATGCTCAATAGGAATGGTCAGATGTTACATTCTTACCTTATTTCCAATCTAAGGAGGAAAGCACCCATTTTCTCACCATTAGGTATGATGTTATTTGTAGGGTTTTTGTA
>NW_023208378.1:0-537 GCF_002007445.2 Ailuropoda melanoleuca
ATTTTAACATGCCTAAGAAGTCAATATTAATATCTTTTCCCCTTTCATTAAGGTAGAAAGAAGTATTTTCTATCTCTTTGAGAGTAGAGTGATCTGTTTAATATATTCTCTCTATTGTTCAAAATGGGGAATTTCTATTCTGCGTTTCAGTTCACTGATTCATTCCTTTGTCTCTTGCATTCTGCTGGTGATCCCATCCATTGAATTTGGGTTTTTTTAAATTTACATTTGGTAATCATTAATAATCAATTAAATTTGATTTATATTTACATTTTTTGTTTTACATTTGGTTCTTTTTTGTACTTCTATTTATTTGGTAAGACTTTGTATTCTGTTATTTGCTGAGATGTTGGATTTTTTTATCATTTTTTAAAATGCATTTGTAATTACTCATTGAAGAATTTTTAGGATAGCTTCTTTAAAATCTGGATAATTCTAACATGACTTTCCCCTTGTTGTTGGCATTGATTCATTTTCAGTTTTCTTTGAAGTTGAGATTTTTCTACTTTGTATGATTAATGATTTTTAATTGGAATC
>NW_023208379.1:0-537 GCF_002007445.2 Ailuropoda melanoleuca
ACACAAGCAGGGGGAGTGGGAGAGGAAGAAGCAGGCTCTCAGCAGAAGAGCCTGCTGTGGGGCTTGATCCCAGAATGCTGGGATCAGGCCCTGAGCCTAAGGCAGACGCTTAATGACTGAGCCACCCAGGCGCCCCAGCACTTAACATTTTAATCATACTTATTTTAAATTCATCATCCAAGGGACACCTGGGTGGCTTAGTCCCTTAAGCATCTGCTTTCAGCTCAGGTCAAGATCCCAGGCTGAAAGGTCAGTCCCGCATCTGCCCTCTGTTCCTCGGGGAGCCTGCTTCTTCCTCTCCCTCTGCCTGCCATTCCCCCTGCTTGTGCTCTCTCTCTCTGACAAATAAATAAATAAAATCTTTAAGAAAACAAACTCATCATCCCAGAATTCCAAATTCGTACCATATATGAATCTTGTTCTAATGTTTGCTTAGTCTCTTCAGATTGTATTCTGTTTTTTTTCCCTGCCTTTTAGAATGCCTTGTAATTTTTTGTTGAAACGTAAACATAATGTATCGGGTAATAATTCCTTAGA
>NW_023208380.1:0-166 GCF_002007445.2 Ailuropoda melanoleuca
TTTTATCCTGATGAAGTCCCATAAGTTCATTTTACCTTTTGTTTCTCTTGCCTTTGGAGATGTGTCATGAAGAAGTTTGCTTTGGCCGATGTCGTATAGGTTGCTGCCTATGTTCTCCTCTAGAATTTTGATGGATTCCTGTCTCACATCAAGGTCTTTCATCCAT
>NW_023208380.1:418-578 GCF_002007445.2 Ailuropoda melanoleuca
TCTTTTTGATCACAGCTTTGTAGTACAGCTCGAAATCTGGCATTGTGATGCCCCCAGCTTTGTTTTTCCTTCTCGACAGTTCCTTGGAAATTCGGGGCCTTTTCTGTTTCCATACAAATTTAAGGACTATTTGTTCCATTTCTTTGAAAAATGTCCTCGG